>NC_056727.1:289988347-290025847 GCF_019279795.1 Protopterus annectens | reverse complement strand
GACAAAGAACAACAACTGCTATTAAGGATTATGACGATAATTGTTTTAAATCTAAAATTTATAGGAAGTTGACTTTTTCATACTGATGTCTCCATTTTGACAGCAGTCAACCCATGCACCAAAAACAAGTTAAGTAAAAGGCCAATTTTTAAGAATGTCAAGAATATTAAATGACACAGACTGTTACTGGAGCTTGAGGAAGTGAGGAAATGTTTTTACAAAGAGATTGTCCCTTCCAATTTATTGAATTAATTGTCACAAAAGTCTTATGTAAGAGGAAAGTGGGCTTTTTTTAGGTCAGCATCACAGTGTTGTTAAAAATGATGATTATGTGGGCCATTATAATAGGGCCATGATGCCATATGACCTGTGAAGTAGAGCTATTCGGCAAGCAGTATCAGACAGTTGCTGCATACTTGGACATTTTTCCAAAATATAAAACATAGCTGACCAAAACCCCAATTTTATGTATAACAGAGCTGAAATTCTTAAACACATTTTATAGCTAGCATCTATGAATGACATCCACAAATGCCAGAAAAAGAATTAGTGCAGATTTTGTGGTCAGTGTAGATATAGACTGGTTGGGCCCTTAGTCCAAATAAAAGGTTATGGTAAAGTTGATATAAAAGGGGGATTTAACTATGGCATGGACAGGGTAGAATATTTTGCGATATGTGGCACATGCCCAGCATTTTATGTGGGAAAATAGAACATGCCTTGGAAAAAAGAATGTGCAGGCCTACATATGATATTGGTAAGGGGGGTATAAAAGTAAACATGCTAAGAAGTGCCACAACTTTAAAGCTTTATCATTTCAAAGTCTTACAAGGAAAAATAAGATTTAGTTAATAGGAGGTGCAAGTGGAAAAGTTACTGTGGCAATTGGGACTGGGAGCTGATTCATTCCCTGGGTTGAATGAAAACAAATCTACTGCCAGTCATTTACAACTTTGGGCTGATAGATAATAATTATTATTTTTTTATTGTACACTTTTAATAATTTTTACATGAATCTTTTTAAAATATGCATATATCATGCATTTTTGTAACTTTAAATATTTTGCATATTTAATTGAATAAATTAGGTTGTGATTGGATGGTGGAGGATTTAAAGAGTATGCTGATATGTGCATTACTTTAGATTCTGATTAAGTCATTTTATGATAAAAGAGCTAGATCTAAAGTTAATAAAACTGATCATGTGAAGATGCTAAAATTGGTGGGTGTTTCACATACACAGACAACAAAGGCAATATAAGGGGGCAGGTAGTATCGCATAGTATTCACAAATACTCTGTGCATTGACCTCTCATGGCAGTCCAGTTCCCATACCAACACAAAAACAGTCTATGTTTCACTTGGCATACACAGAAAAATAAGATTTATTTCAAATTCCTTTTTTATATTCCCACAGATTCAACATCTGAAGCCTTTCTGTATTGGCTTAGCACAAACATTAGAAATGAACTTGTAATCATGGGAAATCTCAGAACTTACCAGAAGCCTTCGTCAGACCTATTTTTGCATCCAGCCGCACATTTTTTAGAATAGCACAGCTAATAATGCTATCTGCCAGCAGGTACAGAATTATACCCTCTCCAGAAACCTCAGGAGATTCATTACAAAAATTAGCTACCCCCACTGCATCAACACCCAACAACACAGACAATGTAGCAATCCATTTTAATTCCTCCCTTACAGAATCTACCCAAGCCCTCACAAACTCTTAGCCCTATAGCAATGACCCTACTCCTGTCACAAACCAAAATACCTCCCATATCAAAATCTCCACCAACTAGTTTTCATTCCTACCAGTCTCTGTAGAAACAATCAAAAAACGTAAACTAATTCCCTAGTAGCTGATAATCTCTCTGAAGAATTTCTTCAAACTGCAGTCAAAGGAATAGCCTACCCAGTAGCCATTCTAATAAATAGATCAATCATTGAGAGCCTGGTCCCCACTATTTGGAAAATTTCTCATATCATACCCCTACACAAAGGAGGCAACTCCAGTGAGTTAAAGTACATAAATGTAGATGTTTGAGTGCTCATACAGCTGCAGTCATTACAGATGGGTTATCCTGCCATCAGGCGGGTCCTCGGTCGGCCGAATTCCAAAGTCTAGGTCCGGCGTCGGTTGTCGTTGCTTCTTCCCTGACTTCAGTGCGGCAGGGGTATAAAAGAGGCAGCCGACGCCATTTTCTTCAGTTTTTCTTGCCCCAGATGTCAGGTGCCCCCAGAAGGAAGGCAAACATAATGTTATGCAAACATGCAATGTTGATAAATCAAAAACAGTAGTTGCAAGCAAATACGCCATAAAAGAATACCCCAAAAAGGTTATATGATAAGGTGTTTGTCAAAAGGCCTGTCCTAAAAGGGGATGGAGGGAGGGAAACCTGGACTGCAGCTGTATGAGCACTCGAACATCTACATTTATGGTAGGTACAAAACTGTACTATGTTCATCGTGCATACAGCTGCAGTCATTACAGATGGGTAGAATCTCAAAGCTAAGTAAGGGTGGTAGGCACTAAGTGGAAGTAGGAGGGGCTAGGATGCCCTGCAGGGCTACTGTGGCAAAGCCCGCTCTAGATTTAGAGTATAGTGGAAGGTGGTAGTGCTTGGAGAAAGTGTGCACTGAACTCCAGGTAGCTGCTTCCAAAATGTCCTTGGTAGGGACCCCCCTGAGGAAAGCTGCAGAGGTAGCTGTAGCCCTGGTGAAGTGGGATCTGATGTATACAGGCACAGATTTTCCATGAAATGAATAACAAAAGCGTATGCACTGGGCTATCCATTTTGAAATTGTCTTTTTGGAAATAGCCTTTCCCTGAGCACCTGTAGCATAGGACACAAAGAGCTGCTCAGATTTCCTGAATGACTTTGTTCTGTCCAAGTAATAACGAAGTTGTCTGTGAATGTCCAAGGAATGTAGTAGTCTCTCCCCTTTGTTCTGTGGATTTGGATAAAAGGTAGGTAAATGAATAGTCTGATTCAAAGCTACACTGGATACTACCTTTGGCATGAAGGTAGGGTTGGTTCGTAAGGAAACTCTGTCCTGATGGAAAATGATGAATGGTTGCACAGCCATGAGGGCCTGTAGCTCCGAACCCCTGCGTGCTGAGGTAATAGCCAGAAGGAAGGCTGTTTTCCACGACAAGTATTGTAGCTCTGTTGAAGTAGCCGGCTCAAAGGGAGGCAGGGTCAGTTTTTCCAATAAGAAGTTGAGGTCCCAAGCTGGGACTGGTGGTTTCCGTGGGGGTTTTATATTTTTTGCCCCTCTGAGGAACTGCCTTAATAGAGGATGTGAGAATAAAGGAGGATCTGTATTGTATTGTGCAGAAATGGCTGAAGCGTGGATCTTGATGGAGGAGAATGAAAGGCCACTGTTTAACATCTCAGCTAGGTATTGTAAAATTTGAGGTATATTTATTACCCAAGGATTCTGGCCCCTTTCTTGATTCCAGGAACAAAATCGTTTCCATTTGGCAGAATAGGCTTTTCTAGTAGAGGGTCTTCTGGCCTCCAAGATGACATCCTGAACCTCCTTGGAGAGGAGAGTCTGTTGGGAAATTAAGGTATTCTCCATGCAGCTAGATTCAGGGTTTTGAGCTGGCTGGGAAGGGTTTTGTAGTTGCGCTGGGACAACAGAAGAGGAACTAGAGGTAGGATCCATGGTGGTGAGTGTGTCAGGCTCTTTAGGAGAGGATACCAGTGCTGTCGTGGCCAGTCTGGAGCAATGAGAATCATTTTTGGCCTTTAATAGAACTTTGGTCAGTAGAGGAAGAGGCGGGAAGGCATAGACTGTCAATGCTGTCCAACTGAAAGAGAGTGCGTCCACTTTCCAGGCCTGTGGATGATAGGTTCTTGAACAGAATTTTTCCAACTGGTAATTTCTGTGGGTAGCAAATAGATCTATGTCTGGCTGTCCCCATGCCTGAGTTATCTTTGAGAAGACTTGAGGATGCAACTTCCATTCGTGTGGGTCTGTCATGTTTCTGCTTAAGTTGTCTGCCAGTGTGTTTTCCTTTCCTGGCAGGAATTGTGCCTGTAGTTGAATTTGTAATTCCAGTGCTGTGTTCCACAGGGTCATGGCTTGTCTGCACAGGGGGTATGAATGAGTTCCCCCCTGTTTGTTTATGTACCACATGACTGTGGTGTTGTCTGTCCTTATCAATAGCTGGCCTGGATGGAGTAGGTCTTTGAAGGTCATGAGAGCATTTTGCACGGCTAGCGTCTCCTTTTGGTTGATGTGTAGGTGCTTCTCTTTTTGGGACCATCTTCCCTGAATGCACTGATCTGCCATGTGTGCTCCCCAGGCGTAGTCTGAGGCATCCGTTGTGATGATTTGAGTTGCTTGAGGTAAACAAAAAGGGAGACCTGTGTTTCTTTGGCATGCTTGAGCCCACCACAAAAATTCCTTTTGAAGGCATGGAATGAGTGGTATAATTGTTTCCAAGCTGTGGCTGTGTTGAGACCATACGTTTTTTAGGTACCATTGTAGTTTCCTCATATGCAGCTTTGCACATGGTATTAGTAGGATGCAAGATGCCATGAATCCCAGAGCCTGCAGGACTTTCCTTGCAGTTAGTCTGGTGAAAGTTGCCATTTTGTTGAAGTATTGAGACAGTTGCCCTCGTTTGTCTGGCGTGAAGTAGGCCATCTGGGTGGTTGTATTTAAGCTGGCACCCAGGAAAATTATCTGTTGAGAAGGTATTAGTTTTGATTTCTTTTTGTTCACTGTGTATCCCAGGTAGTTTAACAGTTTTATTACAAACGCCAGATGCTGCAATAGAATGTCCTTGCTGTCCGCTTGGATCAGGCAGTCCAGATATGGGTAGATTTGTATTCCTTGTTGTCTGCAGAAGGCAATTACTGATGCCAGGCATTTCGTAAACACTCTGAGCGCAGTAGATAAGCCAAAGGGCAATGCAGAGAATTGGTAATGGGTTCAACCTGCAAGAAATCTGAGGTATCTTCTGCAATCTTGTCTGATAGGGACATGCAGGTATGCCTCCTTGAGGTCCAACGTTACCAGCCAAGACTCCTTGCCCAGCATGGGAAGAAGCTGCTGTAATGTGAGCATCTTGAATTTTGGCACCTGTAGATATGTGTTTAGGATGGATAGGTCTAAGATGGGTCTCCAATCTTTGTCCTTCCTTGGTACCAGAAAAAGTCTGGAATAAAAAGCTTGACCTTGTTCTTTTGCAGGTACCTCTTGAATTGCTTTCATATCCATGAGAGCGGAAATTTGTCTGTGCCTCTGCCCATTGATTTTGTGGCAGGTTTGGCAAGCCTCTCATTTTTGGAAGGGTGTGAAAGTGGAACCTGTAGCCTCTGTCTATAATGTCCAGAATCCATTTGTCTTTTGTAACAATGTGCCAGCTTTTTGAAAATAATGCCAAGTTTTCCGCCGAAAGGTGCTGCCATTATAGCTTTGTTTGGCAGGCATAAGGGGAAGTCATTGTGTCTGTTTTCTGAATGACTGTGATATGTCTTCTCCACCTCTTGGGGTTGGTGCTTGCCACTGTCTAGCTCTGTAAGATCCTTGAGGTTGTCCTCTACCCCTTGGGCGTCTGTATCTTCACCTTTGAGGTCTGTCCATGGTTGGAAAGGACCAATTTTTCGAAGGCCAGTTTCTGCTGAAGCGTGGAGGTTGCACCTGCAAGAAATCTTTCACTGTTTGCATAGATTTGTCTTTTTCCTCCATTTTCTTTAGTACATCCTCAGCTTTAACACCAAACAATACATCTTTTTGAAGTGGTGCATCTAATAACTTTGCTTTGACATGATCTGATAAGGTTTGCTCTTTGAGCCAAGCATGCCTACGTATGACAGACCCCGTGACAGCAGCTCTACATGAGGCCTCTAGAGCATCAAAACCACACTGCAAGGTACGTTTACCCACTTGCTCTGCTCCATGCAACAAATCCTGCAACTCTTTCAAATCTGGTTGTTCTGTTTGTGTCAATTTGCTTTTCAGCTGAGATAACAAAAACTGTTGGTACTTTAACATATGAAATTGACAGTTTAATACCCTCATGGTTAAAGTGGCAGATGTATACACCTTTTTCCCCCACCTTTCTAATGCTCTGGAATCTCTCTCTGAAGGTAAAGGGTTTTTAGCAGTAGAGGCCTTTATTCCCTTGGGACCCTGTGAAATTGTTTCTGGGTCAGCAGTATGGCTTTTGTAAAGGAACTGGTGAGAATCAGGAACCCAGTAATACCAGTCTGGTTTAACAGGGGCTGGAGGTAAAGAATCTGGATTAAGACTGGCTTCTGCTTACACATCATCCAAAATATCTAAAACAGGAGGGATAGCCAGGGGCATATGCTGGGGGAGCAGTAAAAATTCCCTGAGCCTTTTCTTGGAATCTGAGTAATCTTGGCCTTCCCAGTGGAAGTGCTCCCTCAATGTATGCAGGGTTTCCCCAAAAAAGTAGTCCTCAGGGGGGGGGAGACCGAGGGAATAGACTCCTCAGCATCAGAGTCTTCAAAAGAGGAATAGGCATAATCCTAGTCCTCAGAATGGTCTGAGGTAATTGAAGCCTGGTCTGAGGAAGAGTAGTCTTCCTCCAGTCTGGGTCTTTTGTCAGAGGGGGGTTGAGAACCCCTGATGAGAGTTATCAAATCCTCAGCCATTTTAAGCATCTGTTTTTTAGGCATGGGGCCTTGAGAGGAGGTCTGAGGACCCTGTTTTTTAGTTTTCATGGCAGCTTTAGATTTAGTGAGGGATTTAATAGAGAAGGTGGTAGGCCTGAAAATGCCTTCAGAAATGGTAGGCCTCACTAAATTTTCAGTTTCAGTTTCCCCAAGAGTGGTGTCGGTATCTGCAGTGGGAATGGAGACCGAGGAGCCTGCGACCTCGGGTACTGAAGTCACTGGAAAAATAGTTTCATCGGTAGTCAGGGGCTGCGTAGGCACCTTGCTCAGAACCGGAGAACCGGTAGTCGGCCTAAGCGTGGTCTCAGTACTCGGTGCAGACCTCGGATGTCGGTCCTTGTCTTTGCGTCTTTTGCTTAAAACTGGCATCGGTGTATCTGACGATATGATATAATTAAATTTTCTGCCAAAATAATGAAGGGCGAACTCCGCTCGGCGCTTAATAGTGCGCTTGTTGACGGCAGGCCGAGACGTCGTGGTCTGGCCCTAAGCAAGGTATACAGAAAGAGTGAAAATCCTTATGCGGTATTTGCTTCCCACAAGAAATGCAATTATTAACTTTGTCTGACATCGGTCTGAGGCAAGAAAAGTTTCCCCAACGGGGTACTTAGCTTTAAAGAAGACTTTGGCTGAAATACTTTCGTAAATCTCAGGAGCTGGCCGACCAGCACTTGCGAACTGCTTCTGCTTCGGGCACCGCGCGGCAAGAAAGACTGAAGAAAATGGCGTTGGCTGCCTCTTTTATACCCCCGCCGCACTGACGTCAGGGAAGAAGCGACGACAACCGACGCCGGACCTAGACTTTGGAATTCGGCCGACCGAGGACCCGCCTGACGGCAGGATAACCCATCTGTAATGACTGCAGCTGTATGCACGATGAACATCTATCTACTGCCCCACTGCTATCTTATCCTCCCTGTCTAAAATTCTTGAAAGAGTAATCCACACCCCAAGTTATGAGCTACTTTCAAAGAGAAAAATTGATTACGGATGCACAGCATGGCTTTCGCCACTCCCATACCACCACCACAGCACTGATGTCCTTTACTAACACAGTTATCATCATAGGAATAATGGGCAATATGCATCTGCTACTTTCTTGGACCTATCCAAGGCCTTCGATATGGTTAACCACACAAAAATAATCACTATCCTTCTCCTCCCTACACCTCTGTACCTCATCCATCTCCTGGTTCCAAAATTACCTTACAGGATGTCAACAAGCCACCCTATGGCTACAACTAGCCCCCCTCCTCCTTCCAGTAAGCATAGAAGTTCCCCCAAGGTTACATCTTGGGGCCCCTACTTTCTTTACCAATCAACTCCACATTACACGCCACCATAGTCCAACTCTTATATGCACAGCCTCCTCTCTTCTAATTCCCCATAAACACACCCAGGAACCCTTCCTCTTGGCTGAAAATTGGCTCACTTAACTCCCACCTCATCCTTAATCCAAACAAAACAAAACTTCTCTTTTATCCAGGTAAAATCCCCTCCTCCCAAGCCAATACCCCCCTCCCCAACTTTCAAGATCTTACCCAAGAGCAATACCATCATCACTCCCTCAACCCACACAAAACTGCTAGGGGCTGAAATAGACAACAATCTGAAATCTGATATTCATATTGCACAAACTATTAAAAAGGTCCACAAAAAACTTGGTCTGCTGTACAGGAACGACAAATTCCTAACCAAGCATACTAAATCCATTATTGCCCGAACTCACCTACTATCTACTCTTTTATACGCTTCCCCAATACTAATCAACCTGCGTAAAACAGACCTTACCAAACTTGAATCTTGCTACAATAAGATAGTAAAATTTGCAACTGGTGCCTCATATAGATTCCATCACTGCACATCACTTAGACAACTAAACTGGCCGAAACTGCCACAATTACAAAACTTTAATACTTACCTTTGCTCACAAAATCCTCAGTCACCCAGATAAAACTCCTGCTCTTTACAACCTCTTACAGCCATACAACTCCTCTAGACATCTCCGCTCTTCCAACAAACCCCTTGTAAAGGTTTCCAAAGCAAATAACGGTGCTGGCGAATCAATATTTTCATACCACATTTCCAGATTATGGAATAAACTCCCTAACTCTCTTATTTCCAACTGTTCTATCCCATAATTCAAAAAGCTACTCAAAAGACATCTTTCAAATTCTTGGCTCTGTCCCTGCAACCTTACTTGATAAACCAAATTCCTTTCTTCAGTAGGTATTACCTTTCTGTGTATTACTTCCACTCCTTTAACTTGACTCGCCCATGACATTATATCCAAACACAATTATCTCTCCTGTGTAACAACTTACATAATCCTTCTACCCTCAACACCACTTTCACATACCCTCTCCACCCCCACTGTCTGCTTATATAACTGATCATACAACACAAAAGTTTTACAACCAACTGTTATTTCCCATCATATGACTTCTAACCCATGCAATAATGTCTGAACATATACTACAACCTCCTCTTGTAAATATAGTCTGTCACTCTTTTTATACAGCATTGTATTCTCTTAGACTATTTTTATTACTTATTTTTTACTTTTTTGTATCACTCTCTCTATTTTTGTATTGTGCCATTTATTATTGTACATTGTTGTGTGAATTAGTAAGCAAATGTGGAGCTTTTCTCCCTGGGCCTCTGCTGAAAAAGGACCAGTGTCCAGTTGGACTTCCCAGTAAATGAAAGTAAAATAAATAAAACAAAAAAAAAACCCCAAAAAAAACAAATGTGCAATCCAGCTTAATCTGTAAAATGTTTCTAAATCTTATACTATGAGCATTGGAAAGCTCTCTGTTTTGCAGCAGGTGGAGTCTGGGCTTGTATCTGTGTGGAGTAAATATGTTCTCCCTTCTGTCTGCAAGGGTCCTCTCTAATGGAGTGTATCAGATTTTATTCTTTTTTCTTTTTGCCTCCAGCTGATGACATCTATTAGGATTACTGTCTCTCTCTAGCTACTATGGTCTCCTCTCATCTCCCTTAAACATACTGGTTGACTGACTGTTTTAAACTTGTCTATATGTGCACTGCCTTTATTTTTATCTATATGTATATTCATTTTCATCTATGTGTGTGTGGAAGTTTGCCCTATTAACTACGACTGTGGTTAAAAAGGGTCTCCCAACCAGATCAATTTCCAGTTAACTCTTGGTAAATAAAAAAAAAGCAGACATCATACTCAGCAATCTGGACTGAAATCCCATGCTGATCCTACCTTTTATCACTCTTTGGCGTTACTAGAAAAGCTGACCCAGACTCTGTTTTTTTACTTGTATTCTGCTTTTAATTCCATATTTAAACTAGGGAACAGACTCAAATGTATTTCTAGATATCTGCCCCTTGTGTTAATTTGACCACTTATCTCCTTCCCTCTCTTCTTTAATTGGCTATTGTGAGTAAGCACAAAATTATCATTTTGTGAAATCACTCCCCTTCAACTATTTAAATGTATTGGCCATTCCAGAGAACCAGAATACAAAGTCCCCACGAGAGCCGGATCCAGCAGTAGGGAACATAGGCAGTTGCCTACTGCCCTATGAAGGTTAGGGACCCAAAATGGGTAAAATTAAAAAAAAATGCACTTCTTTTAAAATCAGATTACTATTTGCAGTATATGTGAATAGTAATCCAATTTTAAAAGAAATAACACAGTGCTGCTTGGCTTCTTCCATTCAGTTTATTTTTATCAGGTAAAACAAGCACTAACTTAGTGGCACTAAGCGGGTGGATTGGTCTGCCTCCCCCCTGGCCTGACGGACATAATAGTTCAGTTGCAGGGTTCACGCAAGTGTATATTTGTCAATTAAAACTGTTACCAGCTCTTTTTCAATACAGATCTGCATTCTCGGCAGTGGCGTAGGCTGGGGGAGCAAGAGGGGCAGTCTACCCCAGATGGCATTTTTAAGCCTGTGCATGCATGCGTTCTAGACATCTTGTCTGCCCACAGAGTGTTGCTGCTTTTTATTGTTCAAGAATGTGTATGGCTCAAGCTTTTCTGCTTTTTTCTTTGTATGGCTTACTGTGCCGATCATTTTTCTGTGCATCTTCTTTGCTGAAGGGGAGTTTGCTGCTTCTTATTTATGTGTGTCTTCTTTGCTGAAGGGGAGTTTGTTTGCGTGTGTGCAAAATGCCCCTGTTAGGTATACCTGGCGGTTAGTGTTACTCAGGCTCAAACTCTCTCTACCCATACCACCACTTGTGATTCAAGGAGTTGAGTCCATAGCTCTCAACTGTCTAGATTTTCACAGAATGCCTGCATGGCTCATACTTTTTGGTCTGTTCCTCTTAAAATTGGTGGTTTTCTGGCAAATCAATAAGAATGAATTCACTAAATAATGACACCCATTTAAATTTCAGTCTTCCTATCTTTCAGGAAACGCACAACACAAAACATTTTATTCTAGCAACTTTCTAAATTTATACAAGCAATGTTTAAAATGTGTCCCTGGTTTTGGGCCTTTGTCCTCCCTATAAATTTTGGCTTTTTCCAGATTTCTTTTGCTGCAAAGTTGAGAGATATAGTCGAGTGTCAACTGGATTTTACAAGGAGCTGAGAGCTTCAGGGGAAGAGAAGTTTAGTGCTGCGTATACAAAGTCTGTTTTGCATTGTTAGTAGCACAACAGGTAGTATATACTTGCTTTTGATGCTTAAGGCTGTGAGTTCTACTTCCACAGTATGTAGATGGATTGCTGATACTGTACTGTGTACTTTAAAGGGGATGGATGCTGTAGTCCTGAGAATGTCCTCCTTTGGACGAGATACCTACTACGTAAGAACCTGTTATCAGTTTACCATCCATTCCCTATTGTAATATTACTAGCTTACTCTTTTTTTAATGTAGCATAGGCATAGGCAATTTATCCTTCAAGGGCAACAGGCACTTTATTTGTAGATGAAACAATGAGATATAAAGCTGTTTGCTAACAGCAACCTCTTCATTAGTTACAGATCTCTTTAATGTGGATTTAGATGACTTTTACTTCTGTCAAGACTGTGCATATTTACTGATACTGGTGGATTGTCACTGGTGGATTGTAATGACAAAAGTATGAGTAGACTTTTATGATGGAAATTTTCTGAACTGGACAGTTTCGTCATTATTGGTTCATACATTTTTTTCATTGCTTACTGGAAAAATGTTCAAAACAATACATTTAAAACACGTTGCAACAAGTGTGCTATATTATACAAGGAATATAACTTAATACAATCAGGAAGGTGAATCAAAGAACACATGCATGCTTGCATGGTCCTAAATATGTGTGCAAGGGTCCTATGATTTGAAAACAGCCCAAAGGTAAATTTTATCCGCCACTGGCCAGATGCATTTTCTTTGAATGTAGGTTTTAATGCTGTTTCAATGAATGCGAGTTTCAAGGGCAGATGAGTTTTAATGCTAAGTCTGTTTTCACTGTGACACTGTAATGCTTTGTTTAGCAGATGTCTGTCAGTGTTTATGCAATAAAAATTAAAAGAAGTGTTTTAAATGAAATCCAAATAATCATTAAGTAATAAGTAATGGGACACTGGAATGGCTGCAGGCCTGTATATGGGGGGCCCCATTTGACCATGACTTTGTGAGGGGAGGGGCAGTAAACACAAAGACAGCCCCGGACAGCACAAACTCCAGCTATGCCACTGGTGCTCAGTTGATGATCATCCTCCTGCTGGCTGTTGTTGAGAGTCCAGACAAGTCGCTCACTCATGAGAAAAATTAAGTAAGGGAGTTTAGTAATCATACTATAATGATACTGTAATGCAAAAAGAGTCAACTGCATAAATGATGATTTGTATTTTAAAAGTTACAAAAGAAAATGAAAAAGTGGTGACTATAGAAGTAACTTAGAGATTTATTTGTATATTTAAAATTATTGGGTGATAAATTGTAAATGCAATTCAGAACAAGGAAGCATAAGATTTAACATTTACTTATTTAATATATATATTTTTTAATTTTGATAATTGGATGAATGCTTGCAAACCACTGTGTGCTGAAATGCTGGTGCTTTTCATTGGGGGTACAGCTGGATGAATTATGTAAAGGATAACATTTATTAGATCAACTGTTACATAATTCTAGGGTTTTCCTCTTTTTTTGAGTTTGTGAAACCCTGGAGTTTGTCTATTTAATTTCCAGGGGTGTGGTGGTGTAGCCCACATGTCGGTTGTGGGGGGGGGGTGTTTTTATTTTTTTAGGTAATCATATAATAAATATAACTTACTGGATTACATTTATGATTACTTTTTCAATGTTTTAGTGTCGATTATTAGTAATGGCTGACGAGTCTGTACATAATTTTGTGTTTTGATCAAACTCACTAGCTGTCATTCATTATAAATGTACATTTTAGCACTGCATTTTAGTCACTCCTGTCTACCTGATGAATCTGGGCATCTTGGGGCAATGCAGCAATTGCATCATGTACACAGACAACCCTGTCCTCCTACCACCCAACACTACAAACCTGTGAGAGATGCACTTACATAGCCAAACTAGAAGCAAAGCTCTCTTCACCCAAGACTGGACTAGACAGTCAAGAGGAGGGGGTAAACACTTGCACCACACCACTCTCATCACATAGTCCCTCAAAACCTATACCACCAAAACACACACACAGAAACACAAAACACACACCTGCATTCATGGAGGCTCTCAATAAAAATCAGCACAAGCAACAGGGACCTCCAAAGCAGAAACGCAAGCAACCTCGACCCCCCAACATAACCCAAATGACACATAGCCCACAAACTCAGTGTGCCACTCAACCACAGCCCATAAGGCATAACGTACCATGACTCTTTAGTCAGGCACACTGATGTTCCACTCACCAGTTTAAACAAGGGGAAAGTTACTGTCAGCTGCCTGTCGGGTGCCAGGATCTGCCACATAACGCACGCACTTAGGTCACTCTACAACAAGTACAAATATGACCAAAAACACTGGATCAATCAGCCCAGCTAATATCCCAGGATGCCTTCTAAATAGCATGAAACATGATCTATTGGGCCCCCCAGAATTCCTGTTTAACTGTAGCTTCGAAAAAGGCTTTTTGCATCATGAAAGGAAATAAGTAACCGTCATCATTCTGCACAAAGATTCTGTAAACTACAGACCCATAAGTCTTATATGCACAGTCATGGAAAGAATTATCATGGAAATGATAAATAATGACATAGGAAAACTCCAGACACTGGACCCAAATCAATCTCGTTTCATCAAGGGCAGATCATGCCTACTTATCCTGGTGGACTTCTTTTAGAAGGTCACCAAAGCAATGGATGAGGGCAAAATGGTTCACATTGTCTTGGCACAATCCCTAACTCAGTCATCAATGACAAACTTAAGAGGTTAGGTACAAACACTTATGTAACTCAGTGGATAGCCAGCTGGCTCACAGACAAGACTCAGGAAGCTAGAATTGGGAAGCCCACCATACAAAGATGCCAGTCACATGTGTAGTCCCTTAGGAATCAGTCCGTCGACCACTCGTTTTTGGAATTTGCTTCCCTGAAGTCAAGGCCAACATCAATGGTTTTTGCTTGTCTAGATTTGAGGATGACTGCAAATTAGGAGCCATCACTAAATTGCCCACTGACACAAATGTTCTCCAGGAAGGGCTTACACGGACAAAACAACTGGTGCAAGAGACATGGACTAAAACTAAATGCCAAGAAATGCATAATAGTATTCTTCAGAAGGTCATTCACCCCTGGTAACTATCATATTGATAACACACCCCTAAGAGCTGATCAGTTGTCAGGGACTTGGGGACACACACAGACAGTAATCTAGCCCTTGACCATCATGTGGCTACAGCAGTGAGGAAATCATGGTATGTTGTGCAACATATAAACAAAGGTAAGGCATCTAGGCCCAAGAAGCCACTGTTCCATTGTATTCAGTATTCATCAGATTTATCACTGAGCACATTGCCCCCTCTGGAATGTACCTAACCAAGCAAATCCAACAAGAGGAATGTCCACAGAAGTTCCTCACTGAAAGAATACAGCGAGTAAGTAACATGTTGTCCGCAGACTGCCTCAAGGCCCTATCCCTGTATTTCATCTCCTACAGGAGATCTATGCCTGGCATACAAAGCCTTGTCAGATACCACTCTGATGAATCTGCTGCATATGTGGCAAAACAATGGCACTACAAAAACTGCTTGAATAAGAAGTCCTTTGATTCGAAAAAAACACTGAATAAAACACAAGAAAAACAAAAGCGCTTTCACAGTCTATTCCACTGCTTCCTCAGATGTATTTAGAAAAAGGCCTAGTAATTCCATTTAAACAATCCTGTTGTAGTCAGTCAGTTAATCAAGTTAAACTAGATCATCTTTCCTTAAAGGTACATACATAAAAACACTTTTGGATAATATGAAAAGTGCTTTAAAACATGAAAGTGCTTTAAAAAAATATAATTTATAATTTAAAAAATACATAGGATTTATATGAATGAAGATGATAATTACATATAGAAGAACTTTTAATGTAGATATATAAATATAATAATAAAATAAACTTAGATGCTTTTACAAAATACTAAAACTGCATGGTTACATATGAACTTAAAAAGCACATTCACAAGATATACTCACACAATATATTCAGAATTGTCTAAAATTTGTATTAAAATCTGAAAAACAGTGATGTGTTTACACAGGTGATGTGATGGACCAAATGAAAGTTATATAGGAAGAGTATTACATTTTTGCATCACAAAAGTTAGGATTATGAAAAGGACTAAACACACTCCATGAATTAAATAAAATGAATGGATAAAAGCAAAGTACAGAAATATATACATAAAAATATATATACACATAAAATGTAGAAGGCATATATATAATAAAGTTTTATAAATATATGTAAAATGTAAACTGTAAAAACAGATTAAGCTGGGGCTATTTTCTAAGTGGTCTAGCTTGCAAAATGGGCCTCATTGGGACCCTGTCATTAAGTCCACTGCCCATATTTGCTCTTAATCTTAATATCCATCTAGTCTCATTAACTTCAGTCCTATTTCAAATGTCTACTAACCTGTTAGTAATCTTAGTGTTCTCTATCATATGAAACTTAAAAGTGTGCTGTGTTGAAGTATTCATGACATGTCTGGCGAGAGCACTGGTTGGAAGCTGTTTCTGTATGTCATACAAATACCCTCTAATTCTAAACTTGAACTTTCTGTCTCTTTTTCCTACGTAGTAGGCCATGCAAGTCACACAGCAAGCTAAATATACCAAATGTTCCATGTCACAGGTCCCTTCAGCATGAAACCAAAATGTCCTCTTTAGATCCTGGTGAAAAAAAATTATTAGATTCATCAATAAATTTGCAAAAATGGCAACTGTTACATATTTTTACCCCTTTACTAGGTTCTTTCTTTAAAGTATTTGGATAGCAGAGAATCCTTTTTATATTTGTCATCTTCTTAAAGGTAAAAGATGGCTGAGTACCCACAATTTCCCTGATTTCTGGGTCTGCTGCTAGATAGGCCAATGTTTTTTTGAAAATATTCGTGGCTTTCTGTATGTTACTGGCATATTTTACTAGCATTCTCTGTCTTACCTTACTTCTGCTTCTTTCGGATTTTCCCAGTTAGGGGTCGCCACAGTGGATCATCTGTCCGCTCATACTTTTACTGTTTTCTTGGGAGTCATGCTGTCTGCACCCCCCGCCCCCCAATCATTCGGGAGAAATATGGTCTTCCTTTTGTGGTTCTATTATCCCTTACATGATTTAATACTGTGTTGACCTTGTCTACATGGTAACCTTGCTCAGTAAATTTTTCTTCTAAAAGTAGCATTTCTTCCTCAAAATTACTTTGTTGTGCACATAATCTAGACAACTGCATCCATTGTCTTTTTACAATGTTATCAAATATATGCTGTGGATGCATTTGTTCTATGTATATATGTGTTCTTATTGCATTCCTTTCTATGAATTTCTGTGGTTACCTTTCCTTTGAATATAATACTAATGGTCACATCAAGAAAATATATTAATTTTCTAGAGTGTTTCATCGTACATTTTAAAAAATTAGATGTATGATTGAGATATTCAACACATTGTAAAAGTTTTTCATGAGAGCCCTCCCAAATAAAGAAGAGGTCATCTATAAATTGTCTGTAAAATTTTATATACATTCTAAAATCACCATTTACTATGAAATCTTCCTCCCATACTGCCATCACTAAGCTAGCATAACTATTTGCAAATGGAGTGTCCATATCTACTCCATGTGTTTGGAGATATAACTGGTTGTCAAACATAAATACATTATTCTCCATAAATACATTATTCTCCAGAACAATCTCCATTAGTAGGCTACCATATCTCTTTTAGCTGCATTGAGTGATGTATGTTTCCTCAAGTAACTCTAATATTTCTACACCAGTATAATTGAGAATAACAATAAATAGTGACTGCACATCTAGAGTTACCATGATGACCTCCCTGAAATCCTTGTTAGTTTCATTAAACTGGAATAACTCTAGCAAAAACTGCTTAGAGTCCCTTAAAATAAGGCAATTTTCTTCAACATAAGGTTTCAATATTTTTTCCAAATATATTGAAATCGGTTCCATGCACCATCCTTTTCCAGAGACTATAGGTCTCATAGGTGGGTCTAGGGGATTCTTATGTACTTTCGGTATGCCTTGCATGGTAGGTATAAGTGGGTCTTCTATTATAAAATACTTAAATAAATCAAGGTTTATACTTCTCATGGTAAGACTCTCATGTAGTGTGTCCTTGATTCTGCCTCCAGTCCTATGTACATCCATTCAGTACTATTTTCTTATATGACTTGTTATCATTTAACATATCCATTATTTTTTCAAAATAGTACTTTCTGTCCATGGCAACTATGGGTCCGCCTTTGTCGGCAGGACGTATACATATATCACAGTTCTCCTGCAGTCCCTTCAAGGCTGCCCTTTCTTCATAATTTAAATTAAAAAAAAAACTCTTTTTGTATGTGCTTTTTGTGGAATCATTATAAAAGGCTTCATATAAATCTTCTGTGTACAATTTCTAAAAACATTCAAGACTGGATGATTAAGTGGTGCAAAGCTACTAGGTTTGCTAAACTTATAATTATTTGCAGAATTAGCTGAAACATCATTACTGCTGTACATTAATTTTAACATAACAGCCCTCATATAACATTATAAATCCAAAATGTAGTCTGTTACCTCTGTTGCTCATGACGGTATGAAAGACAGACCCTTTTCCAAGACTTATAGTTCATCTTGACCCAATTCTACAGTGGAAAAATTCCATACTATTGATTTAGGTTGTGCGACCACATTTTCTTTATAGTGTTCATTGTGTTGTTGTCCGAATTGTACTTTCTTTGTAGCCTCATTCTGCTTCGAGACCTGTCCCTGCTGCTGATTCCTCCCATGTCTATGGGGAAAGTGTAACTCAGTTCTGCCTGTTTCTTTCCTTCTGAAACAAGTACTGCAGTACTCATGCTCGCTGATGTGGAGTTGCTTTGTTGAGTTGGTGGGAGGTTCCTTTGCAATGTTTTCCGCCTAGCTCCCAACAAATCTTCTGAAGATGGATTTGAGGCATCCGTGTGCTGTACCATTGTTTCTCGGTGAGTATGACATGTCTCCGTCTCTCACTGCTTCATTGGAGATTGAAGTACTTCCTGAAGCCATATGTAGGTGGGGAAGCGATTCCCTCTGTCGTTCGTTGGACCAAGGTGTGGGCGTCTGCCCCAATGCTGGTCCTTGATTGGCCTCTCTCGGCCATGCAGAAACATGGCCATTGAGGAAATCTCTTCTATCCCTTTCCAGCTTGTGCAATTTGTTATGTAGGGCTTTCTTTTCAAATATTGTCAGAGAGTCCATAATGTTTCCTATTTTGATGTCTATAAGGGCCTCAGGAAATTCTGAATATAGATCTGTTTGTAACTTAAGTGTCCGAGAGTTGCTACTCTTCTGGCTTGAAGAAGTTTATCATGAGTTTCATGTAATTATAGCTCAGTTCATTATTCATCTTTTGCCATTCAGCAAGAAGACCAGGGTATGTGTTCCCATACTTGGGCATCTTTAGAATGCGTAGCCCTCTCGGAATAATTTTTAAGGTCAAACAGGCTTCAAAATAGAAGCATTGCAGCTGTAGTTTATTGAGTTTAAGCAAACATTCCTCAAAACGATTTATTTTGTTTCTTAGGGTTTCCAGGTTATTGCCTACCTCACTACCAGCATTACCAGTGGTATAAATATTCTCCTGCAACAGGGGGTTGCTAGCTCTATTCAGAGACTGTCACAACCAATCCCTGGTCTATGCATTAGTATCCTGAGTACGATTTTGTGGAGTATAATCCAGTTCTATGTCTCGTTGCTCTTCTGCCATAGCTCCAGTAACTGGTATGAATGTCAATATAGCAAAAACTCTCAAACAGAAAAACAACTCACCTGTGAACCTGGATTAATGCCTAACACACCCAAATAAATAAAGATAAAATGCAACAGAGAGGTGTGTGGCAAAACAACGGCACTACAAAAACTGCTTGAATAAGAAGTCCTTTTATTCGAAAAAATACTAAATAAAACACAAGAAAAACATAAGCGCTTTCACGGTCTATCCCACTGCTTCCTCAGATGTATTTAGAAAAAGGTCTAGCAATTACATTTAAATACTCCTGTTGTAGTCAATCAGTTAACCACGTTAAACTAGATCATCCTTCCTTAAAGGTACATACATAAAAACACTTTTGGATAATATGAAAAGTGCTTTAAAAAATATAACTTATAATTTAAAAAATACGTAGGATTCATATGAATGAAGATGATAATTATATATAGAAGAACTTTTAATGTAGATATATAAATATAATAATAAAATAAACTTAGATGTTTTTACAAAATAATAAAAATGCATGGTTACTATGAACTTAAAAAGCAAATTCATAAGATATACTCACACAATATATTCTGAATTAATGTCTAAAATTTGTATTAAAATCTGAAAAACAGTGATGTGTTTATACAGGTGATGTGATGGACCAAATTAAAGTTATATATGAAGAGCATTAAATTTTTGCATCACAAAAATTAGGATCATGAAAAGGACTGAACATACTCCATGAATTAAAATATATGGATAAAACAAAGTACAAAAATATATACATAAAAATATATATACACATAAAAATGTACAAGGCATATATATAATAAAGTTTTACAAATTTATGTAAAATGTGAACTGTAAAAACAGACTGAGCATAGATGGGGCTATTTTATAAGTGGTCTAGCATGGAAAATGGGCCTCATAGGGACCCTGTCATTTAATCCACTGCCCACATCTGCTCTTAATGTTAATATCCATCTAGTCTCATTGACTTCAGTCCTATTTCAAATGTCTCCTAACCTGTAGGTATTCTTGGTGTTCTCTATCATATGAAACTTAAAAGTGTGCTGTGCTGAGTTATTCATGACGTGTCTGGCTAGAGCATTGGTTGGAAACGGTTTCAGTATATCATACAAATGCACTTGAATTCTAAACTTGAACTTTCTGTCTGTTTTTCCTAAGTAGCAGGCCATGCAGGTCACACTGCAAGCTAAATATACCAAATGTTCCATGTCACAGTATTAAATCATGTGAGGGATTACAGAACCACAAAAGGAAGACCATATTTCTCTCGAATTATGGTGGGGGGCAGACAGCATGACTCCCAAGAAAATAGTAAGAGTAGTAAGGTAAGACGGAGAATGCCGGTAAAACATGCCAGTAACATAGACAGCCATGAATATTTTCAAAAAACACTGGCCTATCTAGCAGCAGACCCAGAAATCAGGGAAGTTGTGGGTACTCAGCCATCTTTTATCTATAAGAACATGACAAACATAAAAAGGATTCTCTGCTATCCAAATACTTTAAAGAAAGAACCCAGTAAAGGGGTAAAAAATATGTAACAGTTGCAATTTTTTGCAAATTTACTGCTGTATCTAATCATTTTTTCACCCGGATCTAAAGAGGACATTTTGGTTTCATGCTGAAGGGACCTGTGACACAGAACATTTGGTATATTTAGCTTACTGTGTGACCTGCATGGCCTACTACGTAGGAAAAAGAGACAGAAAGTTCAAGTTTAGAGTTAGAGGGTATTTGTATGACATACAGAAACAGCTTCCAACCAGTGCTCTAGCCAAACATGTCATGATTACCTCAGCACAGCACACTTTTAAGTTTCATATGATAGAGAACACTAAGATTACTAACAGATTAGGAGACAATTGAAATAGGACTGAAGTCAATGAGACTAGATGGATATTAAGATTAACAGCAGATGTGGGCAGTGGATTAAATGACAGGGTCCCTATGAGGCCCATTTTGCAAGCTAGACCACTTAGAAAATAGCCCCATCTATGCTATGCTCACTCTGTTTTTACAGTTCACATTTTACATATATTTATAAAACTTTATTTTATATATATATATATATATATATATATATATATATATATATACATACACACACACACACACACACACCTTCTACATTTTATGTGTATATATATTTTTATATATATATATTTTGTACTTTGCTTTTATCCATACATTTTATTTAATTCATGGAGTGTGTTTAGTCCTTTTCATGATCCTAACTTCTGTGATGCAAAAATGTAATACTCTTCATATATAACTTTCATTTGGTCCATCACATCACCTGTATAAACACACATCACTGTTTTTCAGATTTTAATGCAAATTTTAGACATTAATTCAGAATAAATATTGTGAGTATATCTTGTTAATGTGCTTTTTAAGTTCATATGTAACCATGCCTTTTTATTATTTTGTAAAAACATCTAAGTTTATTTTATTATATTTATATATCTACATTAAAAGTTCTATATATAATGCTTTTCATTCATATAAATCCTACATATTTTTTAAATTATGAATTATATATTTTTAAAGCACTTTCATGTTTTAAAGCACTTTTCATATTATCCAAAAGTGTTTTTATGTATGTACATTTAAGGAAGGATGATCTAGTTTAACTTGATTAACTGACTGACTACAACAGAAGTATTTAAATGGAATTGCTTGGCCTTTTTCTAAATACATCTGAGGAAGCAGTGGGATAGACTGTGAAAGCGCTTACATTTTTCATGTGTTTTATTCAGTATTTTTGCCAATAAAAGGACTTCATCTTCAAGCAGTTTTTGTAGTGCCGTTGTTTTGCCACACGCCTCTCTGTTGGATTTTATCTGTATTTACTTGGGTGGGTTTGGCATTAATCCAGTTTCAGTAGTGAGTTCTTTTTCTGTTTGAAAGTAAAATAAATCATTAACAGAAAAAAAATTCAAAATATTGTGTCAGGGTGAAGCACTTATTAAACCATAGCAGATTACAACCCACTCTCTTTCGTATCTTGAATTCCTTAAAACTAGATGGACTATTCCATATCAATTTTGAAAATATCATATCTAATAACACAGTCAAAACTTCTACCCCAACTACTTACTGATTCATTGCACTTGTAATCCCTCCCCACTATTCAAACTGGTAAAGGTCAGCCTTATAGAAAAAAACTTTTGTTAAAGCTTAAACCATACCTATTACTGTAGCTACTGATTTTTGCTGAAATTTAAACCATAAGATGGCTGCTCTTGTGCTCTACCACTCGCATTCACTGCTCTCCAAATAACATTGTACATATGGGGGAAAAAAAAAGCTCCCAGACTAGAAAATAGCGACAGACCATTTTCATGAGGGTGAACTTTTTTAGTTGCAGTCAAATAACTGCCAACCTGCTACCCTTCTGTTGCTTCTTCCTGAAATACTTAGAAAATAACATACAATCACAGATATATCATTATATCAATGTTCAACTTGCTATCGGACTCTCAACATGGATTCTATTCTGTTAAATAAAATGGCATGGCTCCCTGGTACAACTAAATACATGCACACTGAATATAACCATACTAATGTTGTCAATACTAGTTTTTAACTTGCCAAGAGCATTTGTTATTGCCAACTACCATCAGATCCATGTAATCAGAGACTCCACCCCACCACAGAACTAAATGCAGATCAAACACATGGTTCAGCAGTTATAATGAAGGCAACACTCAGGCTATGAGAAAACAGGTTAATGCCCCCCCCCCCCAACCAAACAGCACCTACCAAAGGCCCTGTGCTTAGTTCACTTCCATTTTCCACCTTTGTGAATAAAATACAGAAATATTGTGCCATTGCCAAGCTAACCCAGTACACTGACTGCCTTGTTTGACAATTACCATGTCAGCTTTACAGTGTGTATTTCGGTATGGATTTAGCTCTGCTCAAGCTTGACTGAATGTTTTCTATCTACACCTAAACAACTGAATACAAAATGGGTGTTGTTTAGAAAGATACCTGCCTCTTGTCCACCTGCTCTAGATTTGATCCAATTCTGCACATAACCCACCCATTGAAACTGAAACCTGCAGAGCTTCTTGGGAGACTGCACAATCAGCACAAAAATGCCCTCTATATCAAGTTCGTCATTACAAAAAATGATAAGAGGCCTGGCACACCACACAGGGTCATTTTTTTTACTATGACCAACTATACTTATTACAACCAGAGTTTTACAGGTACTGACTAACCTTCTTCATAACTGTTGTATACAAATCTGAGCTTGCTTAGAATAGGATGGTATGCTTTCCTGATGATACACCTTCCAGTTTTTAATGTGATGTATTAAGCAATGTTACATAATTAAAACTATTTACTTACCTGAATCAAACTCAGCAATGGGTCACAGATTACTATACTCCAGTAAAAGGCAGCACAGAGATACTACAGAAATCAAACATTTTCAAAGCCAATTCATTCCACAGGTTCCTCATTAGTACAAGTCAAAACATTTACAAATCAACACAAATATTGTAACTACTGTGTCTATACAAAAATACACTGTAATAAAGTGTAGACATACGGATACTTGCTTCAAAATGAGGATTCAAACTTGTCAAATCTTACCTTACTAGTAATTTGCCTTGTAACTGCAGGGATTTTGACCAAACTAGTCACACTCCTCCCTCTATTTTCCAGTGAACCTTTACATCCCCCTCTTATCAGGTCTTCAAACTCCAACTCCTCTTAATGTCCTGCAAGTCTCTGCCCCTAACCCTTCTTGTACATTCCCTCATTTCCCACCTCCTCACTCTCACCAACCATATCATTGTGAAATCACCATCCGTTGTAATCCTGTGCCTTATTTTTGCCCCTTCCACCTCCCTCTCCCCTAATTCTTCCATGCTTCCTGTCTTCTTCTCCTCTCTTACTTATCTCAATTGCCTCTTCTCTGCATAAAGGCTAATGTGAATATTAATTACCCGAGCAAGGATTCTTTTGACTAGATTTTGCTTTATAATGTATTTATAATTTTCTACTACTCTACTGTACCTAATTCCTGGGTCAAAAAGCTTGCATCACACAGCTGCATTTTGTTTGCAATCACCAAGTAGAATACCGAGTTTACTAAAGACACATCTGTTACTTCTGCCTACATGAAACTCATGAAATCATAATTGTACTCATGTAATATGCACACTATACTGTTGCTCATTTTTCTTTACATCATATTCCATAAATGAGATAATGAGGCTCAGCTGGTACTGTGCAAGTATTACTCACATTAATTTTAATTCCTGCTTACCTACTGTTTCTACATATCTATATTCTTCACTAACATACTACTCCAGTGTACTCCTATGCATTTACTCATGCCTGTCCTCATGCAACTTACATTAGCACTGATGAATTTTTTGCTATAAACACCATATATGGATGTTTTCTTCCAGCACTTCCACTCAAAATGTACTCTGCATCGTTCATGGGTTATTCATCCAGCCATCCAAACCCCCCTTTTCTCATTTTTGCACATGGGGTTGGGGTGCCACTTCAACAGTAACAACCCTCTACAGCCAAGGTTTACACCAAGGGGTGGCTAGCCCTGTCATGGTAGTTCTTCCACACCACACACTTGCATGCACAGTCACATCTATGGCTAATTGGGAGTGCCCAATTAAACTGCACATCTTTGGAATGTGGGAGGAACTGAAGCACTTGGAGGAAACCCATGCAGCAAACACAGGGAAAACAATCAGACTCCACAGAGAAGGCAACCGGGACAAGAATCGAACTGGGGAACCTCTAGCTGTGAGGCAAAAACACTATGTGCTGCACCACTGTGCCACCCTCATAGGTTATTATATTCCAGTAAAATATAGCATGAAATGCATGTGAGACACTTGACAAGCTAACTACAGCAGGAATAAAAGTTACACCATAACACTAAATCAACACATATAAACCTGACAGTTTGATGGCATGTGAAGTACAGTTAAAATAAAGCATGCCATGCTCAGAAATGTCCCCCTCCAAGTTACAATACTATAAGTTCATACAAAACACACAAAGAAGATAAGGGTGAGGCTGTTATCTCATTTCATGAAAATATTACTTGCTTCTTATCTGAGAAGATGATCACTTATTTTAAACAGTAGGATTCAATATTGATACAAATAAAATACATCAAGGTAAAACTACTTTAAGGTTTTTATCTTTTCTGCTAGCTGTGACTGTACAATATCAGAAGAGGCTCTTCACTGGATCATGTCTAAATTCAAGACAAAGGTTATAATTCTAAGTGATCTTAAAGTAGAGAGATAAATAAAACAGTGTAAGAAACTTCTATGCGTGGAAGATCCAGTAGATATAAAAAGTTTACACACCATTGTTTAATTGCCAGGTTTTTGTGATATAAAAAAATAAGAACACAATAAATAATTTCAAAACTTTTGCCACCTTTAATGTGACCTATAACCTGTACAAGTCAACTGAAAAACAAACAAATATGTTAGGGGAAAAATATAAAAAATAAAAAACGTACAATAAGCTGGTTGCATATGTGTGCACACCCTAAAACTAATACTTTGTTGAAGCAGTTTTGATTTAATTACAGCATTCAGTCTTCTTGAGTACACACCTGCCATCAATTAAAGACACTCAGATTAACCCCAAATAAAGTTCAGCTGTCCTAGTAAGATCTTCCTGACATTTATTCAGTTGCCTGCTACACCAAAAGCCATGGTTCACAGAAAGCTTACAAAGCATCAACGGGATTTCATTGTTGAAAGGTATGAGTCAGGAGAAGGGTACAAAAAAATTCCACAGCATTGGATATACCATGGAACTCAATGAAGATCATCATCAAAAAGTGGAGAAAATATGGGAGAACAATGACGTTGCAAAGAACTGGACGTCCCTCCAAAATTGATGAAAGGACAAGACGAAAACTGGTCAGGGAGACTGCCAAGAGACCTACACAGCAACACTGAATGAGCTGCAGGAATTTCTGGCAAGTACTGGCTGTGCACTACACGTGACAACAATCTCCCATATTCTCCATATGTCTGGGCTATGGGGTATGGTTGCAAGACGGAAGCCTTTTCTTACACAGAAAAACATCCAAACCCGGCTAAAATTTGCAAAACAATACTTGAAGTCTCCCAAAAGCATGTGGATATATGTGTTATGGTCTGATGAGAGTTGAAATCATGACCCTCGGAAACCAAACCAGTAAATTCAAAATACGCACACAAGGCTGGAACCAATAGGAATACGTCAGTATAAAATTTTATTGAAACAAGGTTAGCGCTTTCATCTGGTGTCTATCACCAGACTTCATCAGACAGTATTACAAATCCCAACCCTTCATAAAATACTCATTCCAATTAAAATGTCAACCAATTAAATACCTAATGAATTTAATCACTTCATTAAATCACTAATTGAACTTTTAAAGCAATACTTCCCAATTTCTTACTTTTGTCAAAACCATGATTATAAAAATTTATAAAAACAAAAATAGGATCAATGTTCTTAGACTAACCATTAATAAATATACTTATATGTAAAATTAGTATACCATTAATAAATAATTTTATAAAACACTACATAAATATAAACAAATATATATACATATATATAAACAAACATTTATATAAGCAATAATTTATATAAGCAAATGTGTGATTGTTACTAAATAGGGAAGAAATGTTTGAAAACATATATATATATATAAATAAATTAATGTGTGTTTACCTATCTATCAAAGATTCTCAGCTTCAACTTACTTGTAATGGATATAATATCGTTTAACCCTGGTGGGGAATGAGCATTTAAATGTAATTGCTACCAGGTCTCTCTATCCTCTAAATAAAGTTTCCAAGGACCACCTCTTATTTCACCCTTTACCTGTTGTAACACTACAAATTTGAAGCTGTGATGTGGATTGGCTTTGATATGTTTATATAATGCATTTTTTCATCTTTTGCTTTATTTCATAAAAATGTTCATATAGATATATATATATATATATATATATATATATATACACGTTGACTTAGTTTTCTTTGTGTTTTACCTATATAGAAAGTGCTGCAATGACAACAAAGACCAGCATAAACAACTGCATGTGTGTAACAACTAAACGATATTATATCCATTGCAAGTAAGTTGAAGCAAAGAACCTTTGATAGATAGGTAAATACACATGAATTTATATATATATATATATATATATATATATATATATATTTTTTTTTTTCAAACATTTCTTCCCTATCTAGTAACAATCAGATGCTTGTTTATATAAATTATTGCTTATATAAATGTTTGTTTATATATATGTATATATATTTGTTTATATTTATATTTATGTAGTGTTTTATAAAATTATTTATTAATGGTATACTAATTTTACATATAAGTATATTTATTAATGGTTAGTCTAAGAACATTGATCCTATTTTTGTTTTTATAAATTTTTATAATCATGGTTTTGACAAAAGTAAGTAAGAAATTGGAAAGTATTGCTTTAAAAGTTCACTTAGTGTTGTAATGAAGTGATTAAATTCATTAGGTATTTCACTGGTTGACATTTTAATTGGAATGAGTATTTTATGAAGGGTTGGGATTTGTAATACTGTCTGATGAAGTCTGGTGATAGACACCGGATGAAAGAGCTGACCTAGTTTCAATAAAATTTTATACTGACGTATTCCTATTGGTTCCAGCCTCGTGTGTGTATTCTGGATTTACTGATGAGAGTTGAACTTTTTGGCCACAATTCCAAAAGGCATGTTTGGCTCAAAAACAACACTTCGCATCACCAAAAGAACACCATCCCCACAGTGAAGCATGGTGGTGCCAGTATCACTGTTAATCAGTATCAGTATCATCATGCTACACTGAGAATACAGCGCAGAGCAGGAAGTTTTCCTATTCCCTGCTGTAGCGCAATCTTGGAGTTCGTATATTTAAGTAGGGGGTGTGTGGGGGGTGCAGGGGGCTTGCCCCCCTGCATTACAGTCTTCTACTTAACTTCTTTTTTTTTTATTGCATGTTACAAGATCGATCTTTTGAAATATCGAGCATATGGTCTCGATCATATGCAGTTCGATAATTCAACCATTCAATCTTTTAACATGTAACCATGGTAGGTACATAGCTTCTTTATGTTATGCTGTCCTATCTCTCCTTCATTCTTGCTAGTTGGGACCGTGTCCCCAGCACTTGGTTCAAGGGTGACTCACTGGAACAAACTAATCAGGACCGTGGAACCAAAAGATGCCCTATTCCAGGAGACCACATCCACTTTGTAATGAGTGATAAATGTATGGGGATTTGCCCATGTTGCTGCTGCATAGATTGAATTTAAAGGCAACAGAGGTGGCTAAGGCCCTGGGGTTGAATGTCCTCTGGCCCTCCCTGGAAGCGTCTTTTTACGCAAATCTTAATAACAAGTGATTGTGTCTGACAGCCATTTTGATAAGGTCACTTTTGAAACTGGACAGCATTGTTTATTGTCAGCAGAGGATACAAACAATTGGTCTGATTTTCTAAGGTCTTTGGTCCTGTGTAAATAAAAACGTAATTGTCTATGAACATCCAACTGGTGGATTCTATACTCTGCGTTGCTGCCATAATTGGGAAAGAACACAGGAAGCTCAATGGACTGATTTAAATTATACTCTGAACATACTTTTGGCAAGAAGAAAGAACTAGTCCTAAGACAGACTCTATCTTTGTGAAAAATGAGATATGGCGGGCTAATAGATAAAGCATGTAATTCAAAAACCCATCTAGCTGAGGTGATAGCAACCAAGAAAAGGGTTTTGCAAGATAAAAATTTCAGGGGACAAGATGCTGCTGGTTCAAAAGGTGGAAGAATCATAGAAGCTAAAACCAAGTTTAGGTCCGGGGGGGGTTCTATTACTCGGGCCGTAAAAAATGTTGTACTTGGTAAGAATGTTCTACACAACTTATAGGACATGATGTTAGAACCCAAGTCTCCTACATGAAAATTGGAGATGGTAGCTAGTTGGACCATAATAGTAGCTGCAGCTGCCCTTCTTTTGAAGGTTTCGGCCAGGAAGTCAAAAATCTTGTGAACAGGAGCAGTGAAGGGATCAATATCATTACTCTTCACCCAATAAGAGAACCTCTTCCATTTGCTAGTGTAAATCTTTCTGGTAGTGGGCTTGGGAGAGGACACTAGGATGTGTTGTACAGCCGGGGAGGTATATGGCTAAGACGGGAAGTGGAGGAACCAAGCAGTCAGCTTGAGAATTTGGATGGAAGGATGAAGCCCGCGCGACTGATGCATCAGGAGGTCCGGAACTGGGTCCAGTATCCAAGGCTTCACATGAAGATGACGGCGAAGAAATGGGAGCCATATCTGACATGACCAGTAAGGAGCAATGAGGATGAGTTTGCAACCCAGTGACTTTGCTTTCTGAAGTACCTTTGGAATGAGAGGGAAAGGTGGAAAAGCATAGAGTAGTCAGGAGGCCAATCATGAACAAGTCCATCCCTGGGTAACTGTTACGGAGGGGGGACTAGGGTGAAGTAGTTGCTGCATTTGTTGTTGAGGGGAGTGGCAAAAAGATCACAGCATGGCTGGCCCCATTTGCGAAAAATCAAGTCTGCAACTTCTTGCTTCAGGGACCACTCATGAGGTATGAGGATAGCCCTGCTGAACCTGTCCACTATCACTTTGGATTTCCCGGGAATGTGCTTCACAATCAGAAAATATTGGGAAGGCATCGCCCATTGCCATACTCGAAGCACCTCCTGACACAAGGGATAAGATCTGGTCCCCCCCCCCGCTTGTTGATGTACCATACCACTGACATATTGTCTGTCTGAATTGCAATGGTCCCGGAAGATAGAGAGTCTTGAACTGCTTGCAACGCCAGAAGTACCGCTCTCATCTTTAGAACATTGATGTGCAAATGGTACTCGTGAGGTTGCCACATTCCTCGGGCAGTCTGTCCCAGATAATGCCCTCCCCACCTTATCTGGGAGGAGTCTGTGGTCATTGTGGCTACTGGATGAGGGTCTAGAAAGGGTCTGCCCAGACTCACCTGGGAGGAGACAAGCCACCATACTAAGTCCTTTTTGCAAGTTTCCATGATCAAGATCATGTGTGACATTGGTAAATCCTGGAAAGACCAGTGAGCAAAAAGAAACCACTGCAAAATCCGCATGTGGAAGCGTGCCAAAGGAACTAGTGTAACTGCTGCGGCCATTGAGCCCAAGACTTGTAACACTTCTCTTGCCTGAACTCTCGCCTTCTTTAAGAGAAACAAAACTTGCTGAAGAATGGTTGACATCCTGTCTTGAGACAAAGCTTTGCTATCATGCGTCTTGTATACAAGTCTGCCCCTATAAAGGTAATAGATGGACAAGGCAACAAAGCAGACTTTTCGTAGTTTATGGTGATGCCTAGCTTGGAACAAGTTTGAATTGTGTAGTCATGTGCTTTGATCAGTTGATGCTCGGTGGTAGCAGTAAGGAGCTAGTCTAGATATGGAAACACCTGGAATCCTAGATGCCTCAGGTGAGCCGTGACCACTGCCATACACTTGGTGAACACCCTGGGGGCTGTGGTGAGACCAAAGGGCAGGGCTTTGAACTGATAATGACTGGCTCCCAGCCAAAAGCATAGGAATCTCCTGGATTGACTGTCCATTTTTATGTGGTAGTACATGTCCCGGAGATCTATGGAGCACATCTAATTGTCCTGACCCAAGAAAGGGAAGAATGGACTGCAGTGTTACCATCCGGAACTTTGTCTTTTTTACCAATTTGTTTAGCTTGCTGAGATCCAAAACGGGTCTCCAGTCCCCTGTCTTTTTTGGAACTAAAAAGAACCTTGAGTAAGTTCCGGATTCAATTTGGTCTGTGGGGACTTCTTGGATGACTCTTTTTTTCTAGCAATCTTTGCACTTCTAGGATTGCGTGATCCCAAAGAATGGATGGAACACCTGGGATAGAACGTTTTTCTTTTGAGGGGGGTAACTGGGAAAAAGGAATTTTGTAACCCCTGGATATTATTGACAGTACCCATGTTTCTCTCGTGATAGTTTGCCAGGCTGCTGGGTACAATGATGGTCTGCCCCCGACTGCCTCCACAGATGGACAGTCAGGCCTCCCTTCAGGAGTGCTGTAAGGGCCTAGCAGAGAACGCATCTCTGTCACCCTGCTGTTGCAGACCCCCCTCTGCCATGAGGGCGGCATCTTCCTGTGTTGTTTCTCCCTCTGCCCCAGGGGAAAAATCTCCACGTGTGTCAGGTGAAGCTCCCTGGGATTTACGGGACCACATCTTTCCACATTTTCGGAACCACACCTTTCCACTTTTCTGACCTTTAGGATAGCGTCTAGATGGAGTGGAAAAATGGACTCCTACGGCAGAGAGAGTCTTGCCATCCTGTTCACACCTGGGGAGATTCTCTTTTACCTGAGGTCCAAACAAGGATGAGCCATCGAAGGGGTTATTGCTAAATGAAGACTTGAAAGGTTCCACGAACTTACAAAGGCATATCCAGGAGTGTCTCCACAAAGCTACTCCAGTACCTGCTGCCCTACTCACTCCATCTGCTGTATAAGAAATAAGCCTCATGGAGAAGTTAACCACTAAAGTCAAGGTCGCAAGCTGAGAAGCCACCCTGTTTGCAACTCCCTCAGTTGTAGGATCTTTGCAGGGTATCTCCTAGCTCCTTCAGAAGATCCCTCTGAAGTCATTTGAAGTGTGACAAGTAATTCAGCGACCTGAGAGTAAAGGTCGCTGAAGAGAACATACACTTCCTATACCTGTTCATCAAACGAGACTCCTTGTTCGGCGGATGGACAGATGAAGTTTCCGTAAGTTCCTTCTTAGTGGCTGCTGCCTCGGGAGCAGTAATAAATTTATTTGGTCTCCTCGGAACTGGTTCCATGGTCCCTGGAGCACTCCACACCTTTCGACTCACTATCAGACAAAAGTGGGTCAAAAGGAGGATACACCCAAGAGGTGGAGGGTCAGGAACCAAATGCGTCCAGGTAGACAGACTTGTCCTCAGAAGGGGCTAAGGACTTCCAGTCACCCCTCTGTCAAAGGATTTCCAAGATGTCTGAAAAGGAGACATCCTCAGAGGAGGACTGTGGGGACCCTTCCTATTCATCTATGTCTGTGCCTGAAGTCATGGACTCAGGGGAGTTCAGATGCTTCCTCTTACATCTTTTCTTCCAAAGGACCTCCTCCGAATGTTCGGGGGAGGTTTCGGAAGAAGTGGGGTTGCCCAATGGGGCATCCTGGGGCACAGGTTCCCTATCCTTGGAGACAGGAGGAGGGTCAAAGGCAGGCACAGGCACTGAGGGAGAAGGAGCCAATGGAGCAGAGGGTGGAGAAGTCTCGGGATAGCACGCTCCTCATCACCTCGAAGGTGCCACGGTCCAGAGTCGAAGGAGCCTCCGGCTCCGAAGAGCCCAGAGATCTCCTGCAAACCAACAGCAACGGCTCCGAGGCTGATATGGGGGCCTAGCTCACCTGCCCCAAAGCTCCAAGAGGGAAAGCGGGGTTGGACAAGGCTCTGATGCCACTTCCTACTTGGAGCCGGCGAGAAAGCTTCGGCACTCAGATCCCCTCAATGGACTGAGACATTGAGGAGATTGGAGTGGGTGTCAGAGTCGATTAAGTACAAGTAACCAGAGCGGACGGTTCCACCACCACGACCTCCATGCACTCCAGCTTCGAGCTCAAGAGAGTCATAGGAGGAACTGAAGGAGAAGCTGGATGGGCTGAAGGAGCCAATTCCTCATGGGCTGGACTCGACAGTAATTTAGCAAGTGCCTGTGACTTGAGGAGCCTATTGACCACTCTCTCCACGTCGTGATCCGAAAGCCTGGAGGACCGAGAGGCATGTGAAGAGGACCAGTGACTGCTTGCTCCAAATTGCAGCAAAGGAAAAGAGCGTACTGGTTCCAAAGAAGGAAACCTTGTTCTTTTATGGGTCTGGACTGGCTCTGAGGAAACAGATGGAGCTGCCGGAGACTTAGCTTTGTTGGAGCCAACACTGGGAACCGACAGAGCCAAAGATTTTTTCAGTGGATTTTGTCTGTTCCGAACTCTGAACAGATGGAGAAGCTGGATGTGGAGAAGCTTAGTGGGTTTTTCTGACACTTTAGCTGGCTGAGGACCCTGAGACAAAGGATCTTGAGGGTTCTTCAGAAGGCCATGCAAAATTAACTTATTCTTTCACTCCTGCAGGACTCTGGAACTGAAAGCATGACAGATTGAGCATGAGTCCTGCAGGTGAATAGCCCCTACACAATATACACAACTTGTGTGCCTGTCCGTAAGGGACATTTTTTGGCAACACAAGTTGCATTTTTGAAACCCAGAGAGTTTTGACTCTTTGGACATAGCAGATAATTGACAAAAATAATTATCATAGTGCTAGAAAACAAAGCTGTAATAGCGAACAGCACACAACTAAAAGTACTACAAGGCTGTAACAGCTAGCCCAAATAACAAGAAAAGAAAAACTCTGTTTGCTTTTTAAAAGAAAGAGAAGAGGAAGAAAGGGGGAGAGCCTCTAACTTAAACGGCAACTCCCCCAATAGGAGAGCCTCTAATTTAAATGGCTGCCCCAGAAAGGATGGGGAAAAAGAAGAAACAACCTCTAATTTAAACAGGCTCAAAGGGGAAGGCAAGGCCTGAGGAAGAAAACGACAGCCAAAAACACCCAGAACAAGCAGAAAAAGGGTTGTTAGACTAACAGGAGATAATATATGCTCTAACAGTGTTAATTAAACAACAAAACCCTGAGAAGGTTAACAATATAAGTGAAAAAAGACTAAGTACTTAGCCTGAACTAGTAGTCGCAATCTCGACGCTGCAAGGGGCAAACGAGATCTGGGTAGCTTCCGCTAGGCATGTTGGGATAAGGGTTAGCCTCGAATCAGTAAAAGCTCTCGCGCTATAGTAAATCGGCTGAGTCGGAGCCGACCAGCAAGAATGAAGGTGAGATGGGACAACATAAAATCAGCTGTTAAGCTTTCCTGAACACCTAGGTTCTACTGATATAGTACCTAAGCTGCTTGTGTACATCCAAGGTATGCAGAATCTTCTCTCCCTTGTTTTTAGGTTTTGGAAAGAAAACTGGGATATTGATGGATTGATACTGGGTAAATTCAGAAACAACTTTTGGAATGAAAGCAAGATTAGTGCATAAAAACATGTCCTTGTGGAAAATGTGATAAGGTTGGCCCATCATGAGAGCTTGCAGCTTAGAGACTAAACTTGCAGATGTAAGAGCAATAAGCAGAACAGTTTTGCAAGTGACAAGCCTCAAACCAGCCTGACAGGAAAGGAGATAAGGTTAATTTTTCAAGAATAAAGTTGAAAAACCAAGTTGGAGGACTTTACTTTTGAGCAGGTGTCAAGTGCGGCACTCCTTTTATACACTGCTTGACTACAAAAAGAGACAAGAGAGGAATCCATGGGCAGACAACCTGAGGTAGCTGCATGATGCACCTTGACAGATGCACAAGATAAGTCATCGTTGAGAAGCTCACATGAACATTTTAAAACCAGAGGGGTAAGTAAATACCATACCAGGTCCTCTGATATTGGTTAGGTACCACATAGAAAACCTCTTCCACTTGTAAAGATATGATTTTCCAGTTGCAGTTTTTCTAGCAGTCTTCAATACCTGCTGTACATCCTTCATGGAACAAATGCCTAAAAGGTATCAAGACAGAATCGTTCAGGCTGTCAGAAGCAATTGCTCTAAGTTGGGGTGCAATGGAACAAGAATGCTTCTGTCCTTGAAGCATGGCTGCAAGGATGCCTCAAATGGAACTTTTCCAACTGATAGTTTTGAAAGGTGAACAGAACTATTTAAAGCATTACCCACATCTGAACCAAATCCAGGCAGACCTCTGTCTTGAATTTCCACTCTCAAGGGTTTGCCTAGATCTGCTTAGACTGACTGCCACCAGGCTTTGTTTTAATGAGAAGTATGAGGTCTGAAGTGTCAAAGAATGCAGTAAGACTAACTCCCAGGTCATCACTACCAGCTGGCTAAGAGGGTATGATCTTGTACTCCCCTTGTCTGTTCAGGTACCACATGACTATGGTATTGTTGATAACCAATAAAAAGGCACCTGGAGACCGTAGGTTGGGAATAACTTTTAAGCTCTGAATCACTGCTAACATTTTTTTTGAAATGTATGTGCTTTGTAGAGTCTGAAGGATGGCATTTACCTTGGACTAGAACTACCCTGGACATTATTCCCAAGGTAAAATCTGAGGGGTTCATACTAGTGGGTGATGGGAAAAAGGAAAGTGGTCTGTGAGCCAGCTTTAGACAACAACAGTTTCACAAACCACAGGCCAAAGCAAGTTTTAGTTTATTTTTTTTCTTTCTGGATGCAACTGGATTTGATTGAGGGTGGAAACCATATCGGGATCCATCAAGTCACAAGGAAAACACACCAGCCAGAAAAATACTCCAATGCTACTAAGGGCATCAATAAGAAAAAATATACACCATGTCCCACAGCAAATAGGACTAAACTGCATAAAATGTAGCAGACACAGTTTAAATTGTGCCAAGTCCTTTTCTACAATCTGTACAATGTAGTAAACAGCACAAATAGTCAACTAAAATTCATTTGTCCAAGTAGTGGAAAAAAATAAAAATATATGGCTTAAATCAAATAGAAACATTTTGAAACAGGATAAATAAGAATTTACTTTGAGATTCCCTTGTAAAAAATAAACCAAATCTACAAAGAAAATGTAAATAATCTCAATTTAACAATAAAAACACTTATAGCAGTGTTAAATCAGTAGCAAATATCATGCAAATGAAGAAAGGGTGAAAAAATGCAATGTTTTCCTATCAGAATTTTCAAATGAATTCTTAAAAAAAAAAAGCATTTAAATGAAGTAGATAAACTACAGAAACAGCAGGCATGATGTTCAGTTTCCCAGTATGTCATATAGCACTTAGCCAAGAAATCCAACAGCCCAAAGCGGATGATGAAACAATGAAGCCCAAGGAACGATCGTTAAAAACGCAGTTTATTACACATAAACGCTATACACCATACGTTTTCATTTATAATCACTTTGTCAGATGTGGGTCAAACTACAAATACCTTTCTACTTATAACCTTCCTATTTCAAAACAACCAATGACCGTCATACTTTAATTAATTTAAACACATAATAAATAAAACTCAATTAACTAGGTACACACATTTCCTTTCCCCTAAAAGTACAAATTCAACACATTGACCTACAGTCAACCTATTGTATATAGTGCTTGTAACCAACTCATGAAATATCTTATATAAATACATGTTAAAACTTTTGTAATATTTAAATAAAAACATATTAAAATGTTTAAAACCATTTATAAATGCTGAAGACTACATTTTAAATAACATTGGTTCCCTCTTGTGGTTGAACTAAAAATTACATTCAAAATATTCCCTTTATAAACAGACAAGTTCATTAGTAAACTTACTGGATAAAATAGTAGTTACAGCGGTGGTGGTGCTGCGGTAGCATTGTCGCCTCACAGTAAGATGTTGTCCTGTTCAATTCTCAGCTAGAGCGTCTTCTGTGAGGAGACGTGTGAATGGGCGTACCTTCGTAGAAGGTTGTGTGTCAGGGCCAGCAACTCGGCACGTAAAAATCTACTGCCAATCATTAGCGGATCGGAGCTCCGCTGTGGCGACCCCTAACTGGGAAAAGCCGAAATACACAACAACAAAGTATTGGATAAAATAGTAGAAAATATGTTAAAATATTTTTACCAGAACTAAAGTGAGAAGAAACATGAAGTTAGTATGACCACTAAGATAAACTGTATTGTAATGCTGATATTGGTGACTCCCTCAAGCAGTGGCCCAGTTACACTACCAAAAGGCAGTCAAAATATCCAAAACTGAAATCTTTCGGATATATACAAGACAACCCTTGGTACAAGATCAGCACTTCTAAGTGCTACCCAGAGAATCCTTTGAACAGCAGCCAACTCATACCCCCAAATGGCAATCTACATTGAAATCTATGGCATATTTACAGACAACATCTCAACCACATCAAGCAACAGGCAAAACACCAAACAGCTCCCCAGATGATTCAAAATGCCACTGTGTATAAAGCTCATTTTTTTACTGACACTCAGACAGCACCAGCAGACTACCAGCAGGAAAACAAATCAATGCAAAACACCAAATGGTCAGAGTCCAAATAAGAGAATAACATGATAATAGCTGTCCAAATTTTGTCCATAGGCAGACATGTGCTGCATCTTTGGACATGTGCCAGAAATGTGCTTTTTTTCACCCCAGCTTCAGCCAATGAAAGGTGGTGGAGCAGAATGGCTCCAGTAACCTCTAACACAGAGTAGGAAGTTAAGGATGTCCACTGCATATCGATTATTTTTAATA
>NC_056727.1:289873347-289983347 GCF_019279795.1 Protopterus annectens | reverse complement strand
TCCAAAGAAAATAACACAACACAATCCCTCAACCATTACTAGAGAAGAGGTCATTAACGTACTTTCCAAGGTGAGAAATATAGCATCAATAGGTGCAGACAACATCCTGGGATGTTTAATAAATAGCATGAAACATGACCTCTCTGGTCCACTTGAATCACTTTTCAACTGAAGCCTTCAGTCAGGTTTTGTGCCCAAGAAATGGAAGATGGCTACAGTCATTCCCCTGCACAAATGAGGTCCAACCACTGATCCGGTAACTACAGGCCCATAAGTCTTACCAGCCTCATATGTAAGGCCATGGAAAGAATCATCATGGATATGATAAGTAAGGACATAGGTAACCTGCAAACACTGGACCCATCACAGTTTGGCTTAGTTAAAGGAAGGTCATGCCTATTAAATCTGGAAGACTTTTTTGAGAGGGTCACCAATGCATTGGATGAAGGTAAGACTGTGCATACAACTTACCTCAACCTGGCCAAGGCTTTTGATATAATACCTCACTCAGGCATTATACACAATTTAGGTATAAACACTTTTATTACTCACTGAATAGCCAACTGGCTCACTGACAGGACCCAGGAGATCAAAATAGGTGAGGCCACCTCCACCAAGAGACCAGTCACTAGTGAAGTCCCCCAAGGCTTGGTAACTGGGCCCACTCCTTTTTGGCATCTATTTCTCTGAAATGGAAGCAAATGCTGAAGGTTTATGGCTGACTAAGTTTGCAGATTATTGCAAGTTGGAAGTTATCATCAACTCCAAAGCAGACACTAGCATTCTTCATGAAGGTCCATCTCTGCCTAATAAATGGTGCCAAAGCCATGGTCTTAAACTCAATGTAAGAAATGCATAATTGTACCCTTTGGAAATCAACCATCCTGGCTAATTACCACTCCTCCTAAGAGTCGACCCAGTGGTCAGGGATCTAGGTACACATGTAGACAGTAGCCTTACCTTCGACCACCATGTGACCACACAGGTGAAGAAATCCTTTTATGATGCGCAACTTGTAAGTAAAGGTATGGCATTTAGGCCCAAAGAGTTCATTATCCCACTGTATTCTGCCCTTATTAGACCAATCATAAAGTACAATGCACTCTTTTTTTGTATGTACCTGATCAGGCATATACAGCAACTAGAGCAACCTCAAAGGTTCCTTACAAAAAGAATACAACGGCCTTACGCAAAGCGGCTTAAAGCCTTTCCCCTCTATTCAGTCTCCTAAGATTGCTGAGGGGTGATCTATGCCTTTCTTACAAGGCATCCGCAAACCCCACACCTATGAATCTCCTGCATATTCATAAGTCAAAAAGTTTCAGAAATACAAGGTCTAGGGACCTGAATTTTGTCTTTGACTTAAACAGAACATGCTGGAGAGGCAGATATGTTTCTTGGAGACTGCCCCTTCTATGGAACAGGCTTCCCATGCATTCGAAGCAGTGTTCATCTATTACCCATTTTAAGCACAACCTAGACAATTGATGGAGAATTGTAAATTTACACTGGGCCTGACACCCATGTCCCTTATGGAGAGAGGTAGCTTATAAATGCCTGGCCCTCAATGTCCTATTTCGATGCAGGACATCATTATACTTTCAGGAAACTAGGCTAGGTTTAGAAAGGTCCCTTGGGTCGTAGCCTGGTAACAGTTTATGAATCAATGAATGTATGTGAAAACCAAACAGAAAAGTAGGAAGAACCCTGCAGCAGTTCATCAAAAAGCAATTCAAGTTTCTACATTTGTACAAAATGGCTTTCATTAACGTAGGAGCAGAAAACAAATCAAATACACTAAGAGGTGCTTAAAATAAGTACAACACTGGTGGAACATATAAAGTCAAATGACAAAAGGCTGGAAAAATAGAAAAAGCATTAAGTAGCTTCTCAGATACTCTGACAAAACTGCAGAAATCTAAGAATAAAATGAAGGAAAGAATGATTGAATATGAGGTTTCTCAGTAACGCAGGGAGAAACTCGTTTTATTTATTTATTTTTTTATTTTGCGCTATAACAGAGAAACTGGAAGGAACAGAATGCATTCCTTTAATGAAAGTACAAACAAGCAACCAGACTAGTGTTCCACATCTGAATTTAAGTGAGAGGATATATTGTGTACATGTCAAATCTGGCCATCAGAAAGCACCAGAGAGGCATTAGTAAAGCTGGAAAATATGCAATCATATCAGCAGAAAAAAAGTTGCAACTTACAAAACTACAGCAGAAGAGAAAGTATTAAAACTGGAAGTATGAATTTGTGGAAAAAATATTAGTCACTGAACACCAGGCAAAAGAGTAGCAAGTTTATCCCAGCAATTAGGGGACATTGATACACAGATGTGAGATTCAAACTGTTATACACAGTTGTCTTCAGAATACTTTTTTTCCTGAAGGATCCAAGCCATTTTCAGATGCAGAACATGCTTTGGGAAAACAAAAAACGTTTAGTCACAAAAACAGTGAGCCAGCAAGCTGAAGGATCTCTGCTTTTTAAACTTCTGATAACAAGAGAGGCTTTCCCAATAAAAACCTTTTCAAGTGTTCCACAGGAAAATGTATGAGCCACAAAGAAAAACCTATGGGGGTTATAACAATGATTAAGATGTTGAGTTTACAGACCCAAAGTACTGAGTTTGATTTTCACCTTCGAGGGAAATTAGCTATGCTTAATATGGTCCACAAGGGCAGCTAACCTCCTACTTACCTATGAACTTAACAAGAAAAATCAGGACTACCTTAGACTCAAATCATAGAACTGTGTTGGGAGATCCAGACGATTAGGAAGACCAGCAAGAAAGTGAAATTAGTGAATAAGTGGAAGAACTGTAAATCATCTACCTACTAGAAGTAGTTTAGACATGTCAGCAGTAATTCTGCAGAATAAAGTGGAGGAAAAAATTTGAAATTTGTGGAATGTCTTAAACTGGTGGGAGACATGTAAATCATAAACCCGACTTTATCTCATTAACATTTAGAAAAACAATGAAAGCAAAACATTTTTTTCTTATTATTTGTGTAAAATGTTCCTGCTCTATATAGCATGTTGTTCTGTACAGTATGTAGTCACAGGTATTTTTATTGCAAGGTGACAGAGTTTTATCAGTAATGGCTGTACATGCCAGTAATTATAAAGTAAGACAGTATTTTTTCTTACTTGTAATTTATTCAGGCTTTACACTGCAACAAAATAAGACAGGCTGAAAAGAGGCAAAGAGAAGTTAATATAATTTTGTAATCTTGGGCTGCTGGGGGAATGCTACATACGATCATATTAGATTTACAATTAAAACTTTGATGGGAAAGTGTCACCAGTCCTAGATAAAATGAATGTGGTATTTTCCTTCATCATGATGTGGTGACCACAGCAGTGACTTCATATAGTAAAGTGGGGACTTCACTTCTGTGCAAACAAAACATCAGCATTTTTTCTTTTATGAACTGCATTCATCTGTTACCAGGTAAGCCCACAGATATAGTGCATCTTTTTAGGGATGGTCTAGGAACACTGTCTGGTTAACTGACTTGGTTAGAATTATAAAGTAGGTAAATGCAGGTGAGAGGAAGCAAATTTCTACCCTTGACTACATTAAGCAGCTCCTTTGTATCCTTGTTATTGCTTTTATGGGTGTGCTTTTTGAATAATGGATTGGGAATCTAGTGCTCTGTAGCACTCATTTATTCTCCAGTTACCTTATCAATCTAAAGCAGTGTCATGGGGGAAATAGTACTTATCCTGACACACACCAGGCAGAATGTAGAGGAACAAATCCTGAATGATGAGACAGCCCATTTCAGAAAGCAGACACTTACTCACTCTTACACAATGCATCCAACTAAAGGAAATTTAGAGGAATACCTGTTCACCTAAAAATGTGCACAGAGAGAGATAGACACACACACACACACACACACACACACAGGATATGCAGAATCCAAACAGATGCCATCACAGCACTGAACCAAGTTGAAAGTGTGAGGCAACACTACTAACCACTGTGCTACTCATTGAAACAAAGTTTTGATTATTTTTTTGTTTCATTTACTTTCTTCTTAGTTAGTTACATTTTGTTTACCTGGGTAGAGCACTGATCAAGCATTACCAACTGCAGGCTGAGCTCAGGTTACAAATGTAATAGAAAAAAGTTTAAAACAATTACAGATAATCAAAAGAAACAAAACACTCAAATGTAACAAACCCATTTGAACACAAAAAGAGATACGATGTTCATCATTACAATAAAGAGCTGAGGTAGCAGAGGTGCAAAAGAGTAATAGTGTGACTTAGGTGATATGGCCAGTACTCAGCCAGTTGCATTCATATTACTCTGACTGATGTTGCTTGAACGGAGGTATAAGGGTAGGGTAAGCTTATGTAGTCAGTGAGATGAGGAGGGAGAGAGCTGTACTCTGAGAATAAATGCACAGAAACAATAAACTAAACTATGACATTTGCTAGAAAGGACAACTTTTAGCCTAGCTTTTAAGGCAGTAGGTTGGACTGTTGTGATAAGTTTGACAGAGAGGAGATGGATTGTCATGATAGAGTTGTCTGAAAAGAAGGGAACAAAGAAGGATATTTTGTCTTTAGTTTCAACTGGTAGCCAGTTTATTTGGTTAGAGTGAGACTGTGATGTTCCCCCTGAAGGGATTTTGGATTTACCTGGCATGTTTTGTGACTGAGTTTATATACAATAGTTGTGTTTTTGATGGAGGCAGTGGCAAACTATGGTGGGCCACACTGAACTTATATGAGCAGAACACCCTTGGCTATAGCAGCTCTAATGGGTCATGAGAGAAACTGAGTTATCTTATGTGCCCAGAAAAGGAGAGAGATGATTTTGGATCTGAGTTTCTGAATGTGTTCTTGAAAGGTAAGCAACTGGTCAAGCAAAATGCCCAGGTATCTAAATGAATTAGTAGTTTCAATAAGGTTGCCAGTAGTAAAGACAGAGCTGAGAGACTTAGTATTTTCTTGAAGCCAAACGGCATATTTGGGGCTGAGCAGTTGCTTTTTGGAACTGAACCACTTATTTAGTCCCAGGTCTGTTTGCAGTTGGCTTTGGATGACATCATGTTCTGGATGGATCTATAAATGAATATATCACATAACAGGAGTTGCACATGGGGTAGGTCAAGTGGTACTTTGTTTATAAAAACAAGCCCCTGTAGGTTATATCAGAGGAAGTGGATACAATCTTTACAGTAAAAGATGTGCTAGACAAGAAGTCTTTGAACCACTGAGTAGTAAATATCCAGGTGGTGGATTCATAAAACTGAGGGGACTACTGTGTCAAACCTTCAGATTATATAAATGAACACATAGTCAGTTAAGTTCCCTTTATCCATATTAGTTAGTACACCACTAGATACAGACTAAAGTGCTGTTACAGTGTGTATAACTGCCCAGAAGACATGTTGTTTGTTGAACAAGTGGCATTTTTCAAGGTGTGTGTTAAGCTTGCTACAGTTGAGGTTCTCAATGATTTTCAAAACAGTAGGTTATACAAAGATGGGCTAGAAGTGGTTGGCTGAAGCATGCTAAGACTCTTTGGGTAATGGTCTGACAAAGGCTGAGTTCTATATTGCAGACATGATGCTGGTTGGTTGGCAGAGGGTATATGAATAGTCAGATGGATGACTATGTAGTCTCAGCAGTGGTAAAGAAACCAAGGGAATAGGTTGTCATGGCCTGAAGGGGAGTCAAGTAGGATTCAACTGAGTAAAGACATGACTTGCATAGATGTGATTTTAGTGAAACAGAAGGGTGAAATGTATTCTGGAGTTGTGGTCTCCTTGGTTGGGTACTGAATGATTCTTGGGAGTTGAAGGTAGGTTGCAGAATTGTTATAGAAAGTTAGATAGAAAGTGGTTATCTGTTTGACAAGCAGTGTGTCCCTGCAAAAAGAGGTCCTTTAGAGGTACTCTCCAGAAACATCATTCACTGCCTGCCAGAACTATTTAGGAAAGGAGGGAGGTTTGTTTTCATTCAAGTTATTTGGCTTTATGTCTCTAGCTTAGATTGACTGTTTGCATTATGTAATCTGGTGTATTATGTAATCGGGTGTGATGATTTCTTCTGTTATTTGAGGGGTTTTTTTTTCTACACTTTCCAAGTTTTCTCCCTAAGCTGCATTTGGGTTTTCAGCTCTTTCATGAGCCAGTTTGTTTTACAGTGTTTAGGGAGTCTGAAGATGATTAGTAAATTGATGCTCTGAAGTGAGATGAGAAGCTGTATGGATTGGTTTGCAACTATGTTTGCTTCGGAGAGGGCAAGTATGGGAGATGAGTTTAAGTTGGAGAACTGTAAATGTAGTTTGTAAAGTATGCAGGGACATTTTGGTCTGATAACTATCACTTTTTGGGGCGGGATATCTGACTATAAGATGTGAATGTGGAGGGATACAGTGCAGTGAGTACTGAGGGATGGCGAATGATTTATTACAAAGCAGACAGTGATGACAGGGTGGGAAGCTATTAGAAAAATCTAGAAGTGAATGGTGATTAGTTTTAAAATTTAGTCCATTTGGGTTAGTTATCAACTGTAAAAGCTTTAAGTTCAGAAGGAATTCAGAAATGTCATAGTCTGAAGGGCACAACGAGTTTAGATCAAAGACATCAAGGATAATAATCCACGTGGTTGAAGAGTGGCTAGTATGTTGTACAAAAGTACTTGGAATTTTTCTAGTGAGGCTGAAGGGGAAGGCATGTAAGTGCAATGTATGTGTTTTTCTACAAAATGTCCATATTCCATACCAAACGATCACTTAGAACTCTCCACTGACAGGCTTATTGCTTGTGAAGTCAGTCAAAGACAAGGTATACTGAAAATGTACTCCCAGGGTATTAAACAACTGATATGGACAATAGTTAAAAGATATGTGGTATATGGCATAGTGGGTCGTTTGTGCTGTAGTCAGCTTGCAAAGAATGAAGATGTGCCTTTGTTGAGAAAAGATGTTAAAGTGAAAGGCAAGAACAGAAAATGTGAGTTTGTGAGTGGAAGGGCAGTGGAAGAACACCATGTCCAGGCATGTCTTATTTTGTAAGTTAAAGTGCTGCATATTTTTAAGTGAAGATTTATATAATGAAGTGCCAGTGCATAGGCTGTGAAAGTATCTGCAACAGAATTTAATGTTATTCCTAACTAAAAAGATCACTGCCCTCAAAAGTGTCAGTTACAGGAAAGATTGGAGTCCTCTCTTTGCAAAAGGTTTCTTACAGACTTCTCCACACTAATTTGTCTTTAGCCTTTTGAGTCATGAAAAATCTTAATGTCTTTGACTTCCTGTTCCTTTGCAGAACAAATGGTTCCTCAAGTACACTATTAAATGAGCTAAGTCTACTTCAACAGATGAATAAGGCACACTGACATGACAGATTCATAACCCAATATATAATCCACCTCTCAAACAAATGCCCACTGCAAGTTAAGCAAAGTAGTTTTATAACCTTAAAGGTAAACCACGATAACTGGAGGAGCAACTTCAAATTCTCTGCTGTCTACCTTGTATTATTCTCCTTGAGCTGAAGGGAACTTCTGAATATAGTTTATTGGCTAGGCTTACAATGGTCTGTGGACTGACTGGAGTTGTACTTCGCTACGAGTCTATAAAATTTAAATTCCTCTATTTTTATAGAGGTGGATGTCTAAATTATTGTTTTTAGATTGAGCTACAGACATTTTTACAAATGATTTGTAAAACAACAAAAAAAAATTATTAAAAACATGAAATGGTATTTTTTTTCCTTGTATTTGCAAAGTAAATACCTGTTTTCCCCATTAATACCTGTTTTTGAATGAAGATAAGCAGCCTTGAATGGCAGGCAATTGATACTGAGAGGTCTAAACAGTGTATTCTGAGTGAAATCTACAATGCAATTAACTTTAAAGGGATAATAGCAAGCTGTTCACTGAATGAGATATGTTATAGGTGAAATCTATAAAGGTAGACTGTAATTAACTTTTAGAGGAATATTTGGAAGCAGTTCAGTAAAATGAAAAGGTAAAGTAAGAAATTAAGTCTGAAACTCTGCAAAGTCAACAGTTAGAAAGTTAGTTTCCTCAGTAGTTTAATACTTTAAATTTAAAACTGCACAATGTAGTTTATTTACAGGTAGCCAGTGAACTAATTCCTACGGCAAAAAATTAATATTCACTGAAAGCATGCAAGCTGTTTTTCATACCTGGGAGGAGAACAGACAGAAGGTAAGAACAGAATCTTTGTAAATTGGAACATGACCTCTAGCATGTATACAAGCATGGCTAACCATAACTTTAGAATAGATAATACATGTAACATGCACCCACTGATCTGGGCAAGTGCTTCAATTGAGGGGTCTAGATTTGTTTTTTGAAAGGTATATGTAACTTTGCTTGCTTGTAAAAGGGATGTTTCTTGAAAGTATATTTATTTTTCTAAGTGTTTTACAGATGCACTAAGTATGAGAAAATGTAATGGGTTAAAAAAGAGACAAGATGAAGCAATTAAACTGGAACAACCTGGGAATAATAGTGTGTGCACGCAAACTGAAAAACAAAAATATATATTCAAAAAAGGACTTGTATAATACATGGGAATATTTTTAATCAGAATGACTGTTTTGTCAATATTAACAAAGAATGTAAATGGCCTTACAGGTATACCCAAAAAGCAAAGTATTGAATTATATTTAAAATGTTACAGAAGATAACATCTGAATAGAAATGAGCATGAGCATGTAAATATGACAAAGAAAGGAGTTAAGGGTAGTCAGTCAGTAGAATATCAGGAACAAAAGAAAAGCAGAAGTACAGATTGTGACAGGCAGTCCAATGGTAATATATTTTTTTATTTTACATTTGTTTACCGGGAAAGTCTGACTGGACACATCCTTTTTCAGTGGAGGGCCTGGGAGAAAAGCTCCAACTCACAAATAAAACACACAAGGAATAATATGTATACAGATAATACAAACAGGAATTACAATGTAACAAAGTCACAATACAGATTCTAAGTATATATTTCTAAAAGACAGTTGGGAAAGCCCAAGTATTATATTATTAAGACTGTTAGTATATAATTCTGTAAGAATATAATTCTATGAAGACATTTGAAATGTATTAGGAGTATACTATAAAACAGTAGAATACACAATAAATAAGTCAACCAGGATGGAAGAAGAATGTCAACACTGTATGTCAGTGTCGAAATATAGGAACAGTACATATGTTTTACACTGTTTATGTTAACTATATCTTTGTATAATGTCAGAAGAGTGGATAGAAATAGAAATGTGAGAAGAGAATTTAACTAGAGGAAGTGATTTGATGCCTAGCTGCTTTGCCAGCCAGGGGTAGAGCATGGACATATCCATTTACTGACCAGATTTTTTTAGTGAAGTTTTAAATAGTGTATGGGATGATAGGGAGGTGAGAGTGTTTGCTAGGGCATTCCAGAGTTTACCTATGTAGTTAGAAAAGAGGGAATCCCCAGCTTAATTTTTAGTTGTATTAATTTGAATAAGGTTTCTTCTTGAGAAGTGAAGAGGTCTGGCTGAGATATAGAATTGCAGAAGTGTTTGTAGGGCAGGTATTTTTTCAGGGTCAGATCGGATTTTGTGGGCCATTAATAGTTGTGTGCAGTTTAAGAGAGGTGGGAATTCCAATCAGTTAAGTTGCCTGAGTGTTAGGCAGTGATGAGATATAGTAGGTGAGTTTGTGGCAAATCTTGCTATTTTACTGTAGCAGACCAAGTTTTTGAAGTTCAGTGTTTTTCTACGGTTAGTGAAAATGGGTGCCGCATATAATAAGGTGGAAAAAAGATGGGTTTGGGCTATGACAACTCTGTTTTTTTTTGTGAAAAAGTGTTTGTGTAGTGTGCCAAGTTTTTTGTGTGTACTTTTTTAATTGTCTGAATTATGTGAATATCAAATCTAAGTTTGTCAATTTCTATGCCTAGTAATTTAGTGTGTTGTGAGTGGGTTATGCAGGTGTTATTGTGTGAGGTAATTTGGAAAGTGTAAGGAGAGGGAGGGGTTTTGTTAGGGGAGAATACTAATAGTTTGATTTTTTTTTAGGGTTTAAGATTAATTTAGTGTTTGTTCTAAAGGACTCAACTTCGTGAATGCTTTCTGGGTGAGAGTTTCTAATTCAAGTAGGGATGGCGCAGAACAGATCACAGTACAATTGTCTGCATATTGGATGAGAGATGCATGAGTGATGGCCAGATGGAGGTTGTTGGTAAATAGAGAGAATGGGAGTGGAACTAATATGGAGCCCTGTGGTATGCCTAGTTCAACAGGTAATAAGGGTGATAGGGTCTTTTGCCATGAAACTGCTTGTTGTCTCCCTGTAAGACAGTCTTTGAACCATGCTAATGAGGAGTTACTGAAGTGAAGGTCTGATAGGGTGTTAAGAAGAAGGGAATGGGAGACCATATCAAATGCTTTAGAAAGGTCCAGGAAGATGGAGGAGGTATAGAGATTATTGCTCATGTGAGGATTTATGGTGTTAGTAAAAGATATCAGTGCAGTTGTGCTATGGAAAGGCCTAAAACCGTGCTGGGTGTTGGTGAGGAGATTGATATTAAGCAGATAGGCATATACCGGTTTATGAATTACTCTTTCTAGTATTTTAGAAAATGGGGATAATATTGCTATTGGTCAGTAGTTGTTTAGTTCATTTGATGGGCCATCTTTATGGAGGGGTATGATATAGGCTGTTTTCCAGATGGGTGGGATCTAGTGTTCAACTATTGATCTGTTGATCAATAATGGATATAGGGTATGCAATGACATCTGCTGTTAATTTCAAGTATTCTGTGGGTAGATTGTCAGCTGCGAGTGTTGTTGGCTTTAGTTTTTTCAGGAGATTTTTAATGGCATCTGTAGTGACCGGTTGGAGTGAGAAGGTGGGAGTGGTAGTAGGCAAGGGGAGTGAGGAATTGTTTGTTGATGGGGTTTGTTTTTTGTTACTTCCAGGATGGCTTCTGTAAAATATTTGTTAAACTGAGTGGGTACATTTTCTGCATTATTATTATTGGAATTTTGGGGAGGGGTTCCTATTTTGCCTGGGTTAAGGATATTATTAATTGAGGACCAGAATTTTAGTGGGTTTTTGTGATACTTGTCCTGTATATTGGTGTAGTAGTTAATGTTGTCTTCTTTTGTTTTTTTTTTCTTTTTTTTTTGCTTTATTCCTAAGTTCCCGTTAAGTTTGAAATGTGACTTGGGATCTGTTTGTTTTCCAGGAAGACTATGCCTTGTTCCTTAGCCTGAGAAGATTTAGTGTTTATTTTCTTAACCAAGGGGCATAGTTAGATTTAACGTGTATAGTTCTAATTGGTACTTGAGCATCAAGGATGGAGAGAAAAGTGTTGTTGAAGTGTTTTATTGCATCATGTAGGGGTAGGGTTTTTAGGGGTGACCAGTTACAATGTTTCAGAGCGTCTAGACTTTTATTGGGGTTCAGTTTTTTATTATTTCTTATTTGTAGCAGTACACGTTGCTTGGTTTGCATAGTTTTCTTTCGAATACGGTAAGTGAGTGAGTGATCACTAAGGCTGTCAGGTAGACTACCTGACAGGGGGTAGAGTGAAGGTCTGTTTGTTAGCATCCAGTCTAGGGTGGATTGTCTATCAGAATTTTTGTTCTAGTTGGTACCTGGATGAGTTGAGTGAACCCATGAAGGTTAATATGATGTTTGGGCTGAAGAGAGTTGCATTCTGCCCAGACAATGTTAACATCTCCTATAATAGGTGTTTCTTGAGGAAGTTTATTTTTACACCACTGTAGTAAGTTTTCCAAGGATGATCTATTGTCTCCTGGTGGCATGTATAGTCCTATGAAATGTAAGTTTTTTCGGGGGTTGATTTTTAGTTTGGCATGCAATATTAGAGTATTGTTAGCTTGAAAGGATTTCTAGGGAGAGGTGATTTTTGTAGAGTAGGGCTACACCACTGCCTTTTATATTTAGCCTATCTGAGCCTATAATGTTGTAGCCTGGGGGTAGGATTTCTTTGCTATATGTGCTGGGTTTTAACCAGGTTTCTGTGAGCAGAGCAATGTCTGGAGTGTAGTGAGCTAGATTGGCATGGAGTGCATGGATTTTATTGTTTAAGCATGTGATATTCATATTTAGTATTACTAAATCTGATTTGTCAGTAGTGGGAATGGTTGATTTCATGTGGGTATTTGTTTGGTCAAAAGGGTCAGGTGATGATGTTAGGTGATTGTTGGTAGGCCCCGGGTTTGGGTGTATGTCCCCACATAGGGATAACTTAGACAGAGTTTGGAATAGCTTTTTTAGGTATTTACTAAAGTCTCTAGCATATATTACGGAAACACTGGTTGAGTTAGAGTAGTGAGGTTTTGTCAGTATAGCTTGGGTAAAGGTAGAATAATTAAATATGGAGCTAGCTATGAAAAAGTTGACTGGTTTGAAGGTGGTAGGTTGTATATTTGAGGTTGAGTGGAATGAGGGGGGGTTGGAAGGGACTGAATGAAAAGATGTGGAGATTGTAGCAACTGTTAGTAAGTTTAGCAAGACCAATAGAGAGCATGAGTGGTATTTACTTTTGTAGAGTGGCAAGTCTGGCAAGTATTTGAGTGGAGATGAAGGCTGTTTATGCCACCTAATTTTGGAGAATTTGGATATTAAGAAAGGCAGTTTATATTTTCTTATTCTAGAGTATTTGCCACTCTGAGAAAAAGTTAGCTTTTGATATAAGTGAAGGATAGTTGCTTGTTATGCAAGGGAGGTGGGAAAGAGGGAGGGGTTAGAGTTAGTAATTGGAGGAGATAGATATGGAATGATATGAGGTAATAGAGCTACGTAGGAGGGAGAGTATAACTGTGTGGAGGTTTTGTGGAATAATGAATCAGATTGGCTGAGGGCTGTGTCTATGGGTATAAGTCAGGTGAGAGCAGGGGTGGGTGGGAAAGGGGGTAGGGGAGCGGAGTGGAGTGAGCGAAGCAGGCTGCAACCTGATGGTTCTCAAAAAACAATCTGAGAGAGAGTTTGCAGGTAAGGAAATTAAGCTAGAAATATAGAGTATATTCCTGTGTATCCTTTTGTAAAAAAAAGTCAGATAGGCTAGTGGAAAGAGACAAAAGCAAGCATTTTGGTGCTTTTGCTAGTGTTACTAGAGCTCTGAGGTAGACCCTAATTTCAACCATAACTTCGGTAGTGCCAAACAGCTGTCATCCTAAGTGTAGCAAGAGGTAACAGTGTTACCAGTTGCTAGCTCCATTAATTTAACAGGACGCAGAGTTTGTTAAGTTAACTACCTACCTATATCAAACAAAGCTCCTCATTAGCACTGTTCAAGAAAAATCTTGATGATTGGATGGGAGATAGGAAATTCACCCCGGGGATCAATTCTGTGGCTCTGCTCGACAGTGGCACAGGAAAATAATTTTCTTGGGTGGCGAAAGCCAGGGTACCTTTGGCTAGGCTTATATAGGCCCTAGGGCCAATAGCCTAGTACCTACCTATGAACCTAAGTAAATTTAGTAGAGTCACTGATATAATTACAAAATTAGGAGGTCTGGAACAGATTATGAGTGCTTAAACATGCAGGGCTTTCCTGAGTATATCAGGTTGCTGCCTTGTTTCAGTTCTGTTCAGGTAGATTAGTGTTTGGAAGCGAGTAGCACTGACAGGACTTTGCAGGCACGGGCTGCTAGAGGAGTTTCTGGGACTGTGTTACAAAGAAAATTTAGAGACAGGAATAAATATGCAGAAAGAGATGAGGGATACAAGCAATCTTAAAAATAATGACAGAGGCTTTCAGGTATTGTAGTCCACAAAGCATGTCTTACAGGAAATATAACATTCTCTATCTAGTAGTTCACAATTAAGTACAGTTAAGTTTCAAACACAATGACGTTAGTTACTCTGATAAAGCTATACAACAATTCAATATGAGCAGTTCATTTACAGGTCTGGAGTTCCTTGAGTAATCGTAATAGTTTGGCTGTATCTTTAGATCATTCAACTGAGCATTTCTAAACTATTAATTTAATTAAACAACTTCAAAACAAGCTAAACATCCATAAACTGTATTTATTTATTTATTTCCAGTTTGATGACTGGGGAGGTCCACTGGGCTCAAAGAGCCTGTTTTCAGTGGAGGCCCAGGGAGAAAAGCTCCAATAATACATAGTACAAACTCCATAATATGAAGTACAATACATAGTGGAAACAGAAACAAACTAAGCAAATTTTACATACAAAATAGCAAAAACTAAACAAAAGTTAAACAGCAGCTTGGAGAAGGATGTAAAGCATAATTACATGTTTAGTGGTTGAGAACAGTAGTACAAAGTTAAATTAATACAGAGGTTTAAATCATCTGAGAATGACATAGAAGTAACAATAGCATGGATGAGTTCTTTATGCATGAATATTAGCATGAGTTAAATTAATACATAGGTTTAAATCCTCTGAGTGTGGTATAGAGGTAGCATTAGCATGAAAGCGGTACACAGGGTTAATCAGTGTGCAAGGAAGAACAAACTTTGTGTGTTATAAAGCATTTATGTATTAAGCAGGTTAGGTAGGTGCAGTGCAGTTGCATTTCCATTTTTGGGCGAGGTATGAATGCAGCTGGGGTTTGAAGTGTTCATAGTTCTCAGAAATTCTTAGAGATGTTGGGAGAGAATTCTATTTTTTGGCGACGGAAAAGAATAGGAGATGCTGGCCAGCAGGACGGTTCAGTTTATAAACAGGGATTATATTTTGGTGGGTAGATCTTAGAGTTCTGTTTGGGGTGTATAATGTTAAGATGTTTGTTAGTGCTGGGCATATAGTTGGTTTGAAAATAAGCTTGTGAGTGGTGAGAAGTTGGAGGTAGTCAAGTTAGTTTGGGAGATCTAGCCATTGCAACTGGTGGAGAGGTTTACAGTGGTGAGTGGAGTATTTGGAAGTGGTGGTGAAATTTGAGATTTGAGAGGTAACAGGATTCTAGTTTAGAAGAGATGGAGGAAGATAGGTTGGTTAGTAGGGGAGCACCATACATTAGTGAAGGTAGTGGCGAGGGTCTGTCTTGTTGAGGGGGAGAGGAAGTGGGAGTTTCTGTACAGCATCCCAAGTTTCTGATGGGTTTTCTTTATATTTAGCTGAATATGGGTATCAAATTTTAGGTGTTCATCAATAGTAACTCCAAGAAGTTTAGCAAAAGGAACAACTTCTACAGTGGAGTTGGCAAGGCTTGGAATATTGAAAGAGGTTTTGTCTAGGCGGATAGATTTTGAGGGAGAGAATAGAAGGATCGTTGATTGTTGGCATTCAAAGAGAGGTGATTTTGGAGCATCCAGTTCTCAGTAGTTGAGAAGGCAGTTTGAGTTTTTGCTTGGAGCTCAGGGAGGTTTGATGCAGAGCAAACTAAAGTTGGGTCATCTGCATATTGTACTATCTTAGTGTTAGGAATGGCTGCATGGAAATCATTGATGAAGATATTGAAGAATACAGGGCCAAGAATGGATCCCTGGGGTACCCTGGTTGGGGTGGGAAGGAAGGCTGAGGTGCCAGTCTTCCATTTTACTTACTGAGAGCTGTCAGATAGGTAGCTGCTGAACCAAGTAATGGTGTTTTGTGAGAAGTTAAGATTTAAAAGGTGGGTATGGGAGACTATGTCAAAAGCCTCGGAGAGGTCAAGGATGACTGTGGATACAAGTTCTCCGGAGTCACGGGCATGGTTTACGATGTCTAGTAGAGAGAGAAGAGCTGTTATTGTGCTATGGCCAGGAAGGAACCCATGTTGTGTTGGGGTGAGGAGTTGGTTATGTGTAATGAATGGCATGAGCTATGAGCTGGAGGTGGATGCATTTCTCAAGAATTTTTGAAATATGGGAAAGAATTGCTATGGATTGGAGATATTATTTTTGCCTCCTTTATGGAGGGGTAGAATAAAGGCTGCATGCCACAGTTTGGGGACATATGATTCTTGTATGGATCTGTTGATGAGTATGCTAATGGGGATGGCGATGCTGTCTACTGTAATTCTTAAAGAGAGTGAGGGGATATCGTCAGGGGCACTGGAGCAAGGCTTAAGCTTAGAGAGAAGTTTTTTTATATATGAGGTGAGGATGGGTTTGAGGTGGAATATGGGAGGTGAGTTTGGAGTGGAAAGCTGGGCAGAGGGTTTGATTTGGGGGGGGTGATGTTGTTTGGGAATGTTTTAGTGAGTTCTGCTATAGAGTTAGTAAAGAAGGAGTTGAACAGAGTAGCTATTTCTGGGTCAGATTTACTAATGTCAGGGCAAGGATTGTTTTTGGTGCCTGGGTTGAGAAGTTAGTTGATGGATTTCCAGAACTGTTTGGGGTTAGAGGAGTGGTTAGACTGGAGTTTGATATAGTATGCTTTTTTGTCTTGTATGATATGTTTTTTAGCTAAGTTGCGGAGTTGTTTATATTTAACTCATTACAGCCGAGTGACATCTCCAGGCGTTTCTGCAGTTACTGCCTACTGCGCCTCTAGGTGTCAAATATTGCCTGTTCATATTTGCATTAATAATTCCAAAACCATGCTACATACAAGGTATCAGAATATTTTATCTTGAAGCATACATGATGGCAAACACAACTGTATTGCTATATGGCCTCTGTCAATGACTGTTTGTTAGAACTCTAAGGTAATAACTTCAATTTTAAAGGGTGAAGTCACACCCACTGGGAGTTAAAGGTACACACTCCAAAGGGCTGTACTGTAGGGAATGAGTTCAGAAGGGTGTCAGGGTGCCTATTATGATGGTAGAGTTTCCAGGTCTTGTCCCTTTGTTGCATGAGTGTTTTGGTATCTTTACTAAGCCAATGGGCAGAATTGGTTTTTATACCTTTTATTCTTGGAGGGGCTTGGGAGTTAAGAGTGTCTAAGAAGGTTGAGTTGAAGAACTCGACAGCACTATCCAGAGGTAGAGTTTTAAGTGTGCATTTTGGATTTGAAGTTAAAATAGTGCAGATAATTACTGTATGTTTGTATTAAAAATGCCACAAATGGGCTTTAGCTGTGAAATCGTATCCTATGTATGCCAGTACATAGGATACGATTTCACAGCTAAAGCCCATTTGTATCCTATGTATGTCAGTACACGTGGTTGCTTCACCCGTAGACAAGCCTGCGGTAGTTTGTAACCTTTAAGAACTTAGGGTTTTAGGAATTTATGTATAAACCCCTTAGTCATTCTTTCAGATGTAAAGGTATTTAAATATGATTATAGATGTTTTATACTCACGGGCTTTGTAATTATAACTCGGTCAGTTAACTAACATAAATCTCGTGAGCTATAAATAAGTAAATGATAAATGTCTGTTCCTTGTGAAACTATAAATGCCACAGCTGGGCTGTCACAGTGCAGTCAATTACTGAGCACACCAAACACGTGGGTGATTCACCAGGTGACTAGCACCCCGGTCACTTACAACTTTCGAAAGCAGTGCTTACTTGAAATGCAAGAGAACGCACACTTAGTTTGTCCTACAACTGCTAGTAGTAGCAGTTAAAAATGTAAAGTATGGGAAGAACAATAATGGTATATTTATGGTGGCAAGGGGTTATTGGCATTGGAGGATAAGTATTCTGGCATGCACTTATAGTACACCTAAAGCTACTATTTTGGACTTTTAGAGAATTTTGTGAAAAATAACCATTCAACAGGGCATATTTTTGGGAGAGGAATGTAAGCTGCTTTGCAATAGCAAGGATGTATCAGAGGGACCTAGAACAGAAAACCTAACAAAAAAGGATATGTTTCTGATGAATTACATAAGGATATTTGTTACTGAAGATGCAAATTAAGCACCAGGATCTCCGGCAAGATTTACATCATTCCCCAAGACATAACTGACTGACTGGATTAAAAAAAGAAGTTATGTACTCACCATAACGTTCCATGTGTGTTGTCCATCTTCGCCTTCATTCTTACTAGGTTGCGTTTGGATATGACTCAGCCTTTATATTCAAGCTAGAGGTCTTCTGCCAGCTCGTGGCCAAACCCTATCCCAACATGCACCAGTAAACCTCCCTAGATCTTGTTTGCTTTTATCATAATGGTATGAAAGTATCACAGTAAAAAGCAACTCAGGAGTCAGATGAAGAAGGTCAGAGATTAAAGTAATCCAATTACACAGACTTGGTCTTCCAGGACAAAAAATGGTTGGAAGAATGGAGGGTGGGATGTAAGAATGAAGGCGAAGACAGACAACACACACAGAACGTTATGGTGAGTACATAACTTCTTTATGTGTTGTTGTCCTATTTGGGTCCCAAGCACCATCTTTCTTGGGTGGCTCAAGGGAGAATATTCTTCAGGATCATGGAACCAAAAGAAGCCCTGTTCCTGGAGGCCAAATTGACTTTGTAATGATTGATAAAGGTATGTGGTCTTGCCCATGTTGCCACAGCACAAATGGTATCACGTGATAGTTTAGTCAGGAAAAGCAGAAGAGGTTGCAATGGCTCTTGCAGAGTGGATTTTAACTCTTTTGGGGAGATCTCTATTTTGAGACTTGCACATAAAGGTTATGCAATCTGAAAGCCATTTTGGAAGTGTTACCTTAGAGTACCTTTCTTTGATTTTAAAAAGGAGATAAAAAGCTGGTCAGATTTTCTGAATTCCTTAGTTCTGTGCAAGCAAAAGTGTAACTGTCTATGCACTTTCAGTTGATGTAACATGTATTCTGCCTTATTTTTGTCATTTGGGTAGAAGATATGGAAAAGTAAGTATGAAGGCTTTATAGACAAGGCTTGCAACTCTGACACTCTTCTAGCAGAGATAATTGCTATCAAGAGAATAGTTTTCCATGTCAAAAACTTGAATTCGTAAGATGATGCTGGCTCAAATGGGGGAAAAAAATTAAATGAGATAGGGCAAACTTTAAGTCCCATGGTGCTGGAGGGTCTCTGATAGGTGGTCTTAATAGCAAAGTATTTTTAAGGAGAGTTTTGCACAGTCTATGAGACATAATATTAAGCCAGATTCACCTAAATGGAAATTGGGCATCGCTGCTAGTTGAACTCTAATGGTAGCTGTAGCTGCACCTTCACTGAATAGCTTTGCTAGGAATTCTAGAATGGAATTCACTGGGGCAGAAAAAGGGTCAATGTGATTATGAGAAGTCCATAAGGAGAATCTTTTCCATTTGCTTCTATATACCTTTTTTGTTGAAGCTTTAAGATGTGTTTAACTGATGAAGAGAGGATAGGAAACCTGGCTATTGTTGGAATTGGAGCAGCCAAGCTGTCAATTTGAGGGTCTGAAGGGAAGGGTGGAGCATTCCTAACGCATGAGTCAAAACGTCTGGAACGGGGGTCCAGCACCCAAGGCTTCTCCCGTAGATGCTTGGTGGTGGAGGTTAGGAGCCAATCGTCTAAGTATGGAAACACCCGGAATCCTAGGGGTCTCAAATGAGCCACGACTACTGCCATACATTTGGTCAACACTCTGGGGGCTGTAATGAGGCCAAAGGGCAGAGCTTGAAATTGGTAGTGACTGGCTCCCAGCCGAAAGTGCAGGTGTTTCCTGGATCACCTGTCCATTTTTATGTGGTAGTACACATCCTGGAGATCTATAGAGCACATCCAATCATCTTGTCTCAGAAAAGGGACTACTGACTGCAGTGTTACCATCCGGAAATTGGACTTTCTTACTGATTTGTTTAAATTGCTGAGATCCAGAATTAGTCTCCAGTCCCATTTTCTTTGGAACTAAAAAGAACCTTGAGTAAGTTCTGGATCCTATTTGGTCTGCGGGAACCGTTTGGATGACTCTTTTGTCTAGCAACTTTTCAATTTCTAAAGTTGTCTGTTCCCTTTAACTGGGAGGAATGTCTGGAACCTTTTTTATGTTTGGAACGGGGAAGGAGAAAGGTATGGTGCAACTTCTGGATATGATGCTTTGTACCTATTTGTCTTTTATTTGTTGCCAGGTTTGTGGGTACAAAGATAAGCGGCCCCCCGACTGGCTCAAGAGATGGACAGACGGCCCTCCATTCAGGAGTGCTGAAAGGGCTTACCAAAGAAAGAATATATTGCCCTGATTCTGCAGACCCCCTCTACTGCATGGTCAGCATCTTCCATTACTACTTCCCCCTATGCCCGTGGGGTAAGATTCACCATGTGTGTCCTGGAAAACTTTGAGATTTTTGGAACCACATTTTGCTACTTCCTTTCTGATCTTTGGGGTAAGGTCTGGTAAGCATGGAAAAACGGAATCCTATGGCAGAGTCTTTCCTTCTTGCTCACACCTGGTTAGTGTGCATTTGACTTTGGGCCCGAACAGGGATGAGCCATTGAATGGGCCATTCATAAAGGAAGATTTAAAGGGCTCCATGAAGTCACACAAGTGCATCTAAGAATGTCTCCTTAGGAAAATTCCCAAACCCATTGCTCCACTTGCTCCATCTGCTGCATAACAAATCAATCTCATGGAGGTGTTGACAACTGAGTTTAAGGTAGAGAGCTGAGGAGATACTTTATCTGCAACCCCTTCAGCCACTGAACCTTGGTGAGTATCTCCTAGCTCTTTCAGGAGGTCTCTCTGCAACCTAGTAAAAATAGTAAGGTAATTCAGCAATCTGAGGAAAAAGTCGCTGAAGGAAAAATGAGCTTTCCATATCTGTCCATTATCTAAGACTCCTTGATCGGTGGATAAACAGATGATACCTCTGAGAGTTCCTTCTTGGTGGCTGCCACCACCAGCATAGCACCTACTGGGACTCCTTTGGTTAGAAAGGTCTGGTCTGACGGGGATGTGATACATTTGTCTGGGCTCCTAGGAACAAGTTCCACTGAATCCGGAGACTCCCACACCTTCCAAGAAACTAGGTCCATAAGTTCGTTGAAAGGTGGAGACATCCAAAAGGAGGAAGGGTGAGATTAGAAAGGCCTTCAGGTATACAGACTCCTATGTTGAAGGGTTGGTGGACTTCCAGCCGCCTCTGTTTCAGCATTTCCAGGATGTCTCCAAATGAGACATCATCAGAAGGCGACCATGAGGACCCTTCAGCTTCATCAAGGTCTGTATCAGAAGTGATGGTCTCCTCTGGGGAGTCAAAATGCTTCCTCTTGCATAATCTCTTCTGATGGACCTCTTCAGGCAGGTACTCTGGAGAGGTTTCAGAAGAGTGGGGGCTACCCTGTGGGGTATCCTGAGTCCTAGAATCTCGGTGTCCCTGTGGATGCAAGGGTATAGAGACAGAGACCGGTGCTTCTGGGGGGTAGAACATCCAGAGATGATAGCAGAGCTCTCTGTGAAGACAGCCTTCTCCTCATCACCTCAAAAGGCCCACATCCCTGATCCGAGGATATCCCTGGATCTGAAGAAGTCGAGGGAACCCCCGGAATCAAGGACGATGGACCCAAGGCCAATGTAGGAGCTGAGCTCACATGAGCTGATGCCCCAAGAGACAAGGCAGGATCTGACAGCTGTCCAGTCTGACTCACCTCCCCAGACCAGACTGGAGAGTGACAGGTCCTAGACTCCTCTAGCTCCACTGGAGGCAAGGATATTGGAGGAATGGTCGGATCTGAAGATCCCGTCATAGGTCTTGGATCTGAGGGTTCCACTAACATCAGCTCCAGATCTTCTGACTCCAAAGTCCGGGGTCAGATCGGAGAAGGAATTGGAGCAGATGAGGTGGATGCGGTAGGATCCGAAGCCCTCAGGGTTGCATCCAACAACTTGGCCAGAGCTGGTGTCCTCAACAGTCTCTATACCACTCGATACACACTGTCGTCTGAAAGGCTCCTGGAAGACTGAGTCAAGACGGATGGAGATTTAGAATGCTGTAAAACTGGTGAACTTAGTGTAGGGGAGAACGGCTCCAATACGGAAGACCGGTGCCGTATTTAAAACTCTACCGGCACTGAGACGGATAGTGTCGGAGCTGAAGATTTTTCAGATCTGATAGGCTGTGGATCTGGTGTAGAAGTTTTGAAAACCTTTTTTTGACTGCTCAGATAAGGTAGAAGAGGAAGATATCTTCGCAGACCTGTCTGATTTTGTAGTTGGAGATTTGTCAGTTTTAGATAAATCCCGGACCTTCTTCTAAAGCCTCTGAGAAGGGGGGTTTCAATAGTCCTTTCAATATCAACTTGTTCTTCCTCTTCAGGTGAGCTCTGTGGATAAAAGCATGGCAAATCGAGCAGAACTCCTGGAGATGGACAGCTCCAAGGCAATAGACGCAAAGCATGTATCTATCAGTTAAGGGCATTGTCTGCCAACAGCCCTCGCATTTTTGAAACCTAATGGTTTCAAATCCTTATTAGGCATTCGGATGGGGAAAATGTAGCAAAAAAATCACAGAAGTTTTTCAAACAACAACTTTTTTTTTTTAAATACTAACAGCAGTTATATGAAGGAAAAGGGGAAAAATAGCAGGAAATAAAGCAGGGCACAGTCCTCTAACTTAAACAGGCTATGCCTGGGAGAAGGAAAGGGATCAAGAAAGCCCTCTAACTTAGGCTAAAAGGAAAGGTAGTTCTCTAATTTAAACCAACTGTCTTCAATGGTACTTCAGAAAGAGAAAACAGACAAATGACAGGAATAATAGCCCTTTAACTTAAATGGGCTATTTATCTTTTAAAAGGAGAAGCCAGGAGAGGGACAACAAGGCCTGAATGAAAGACAATGGCCAATAGCAGAAAAACAGCCACAAATAAACAAACAAAACTATCCAATAGAAAATTAACTCTCTGAAGATAAACAGCAGCCAACAATAACTTATAACCTAAGCTGGAGATAATATAAAGAAAATACTTAGTCAGAGCTAGCAGAACAAGCACCCGATCTTCTTTAGCGGCAAATGAGATCTGGGGAGGTTTACTGGTGCATGCTTTGATAGGGTTTAGCCATGAGCTGGCAGAAGACCTCAAGCTTGAATATAAAGCGTGATTCGGATCTGAACCCAACCTAGTAAGAATGAAGGTGAGATAGGACAACATATTCTATATTTAACTAAAAGACTGAAGACTCATCTAACAACTACTTCAGATCATGCATCAATAAAAAAATAAGATAAAGATACGGATAATGAAGTAAGACTAAAACACTTTCCTTTTTATCAGTTAAAATCAGTTAAAAAGAGGTGCAATTCAAAGAACAGAAAATTAGTTCTATTGGGAAATACAGAAATGACTTCAGGACAGATAACTAGTGACTGGGACAAAATAAACATTCACTTTAAAAACATGGTAGAAATAATAGAAAAACAGATATGGGACAGAAGTAATAGGAGTTACTTAGAGAGGATGACAAAGATTAAAGTATTGCAGAAGACGGGGGCACTCATAAAACAAGAGGAGGAGCAACTGCAAAGTGCTAAAGGGAAAAAGGGGAGCATGTGCATAATAAACATGATTTCAGAAAGACTGCTTAGCAGCTCTGAAGCTCAAAAAATGAATGTTATGTACATACTGTAACGACAGATCCATGTTGTCTGATATTCGTTCGGTTCAACTGGGTTTGTCGGATCTGACCTCAGCACTGATCTTGAAGATTTTTGTTTCCAGGTCTCTGCTCCTCCCCTACCCATAATTCAATGGTCTCCACCCTTCTACCTCAGATTGAGTTTTGCTCCCTGGTAAACAATATAAATAAAAATGTCAACAAATTGTTTTACTGCCAATGAAAAATGGGGTGTTATTCTGGCTAATTTCTAAAAGATACGAATCAGGACATAACATGGCACCAGAACACTGGCACTGATGTATACTTATTGACAGCGAATGCAAAGGTCAACTGGTCTTTGGAGTTTAATTAGTGACAATGTTGGCAAGAGGCTTGTGCCCAAAGTCTGTGTACTTTTTAAATCCCTGAGCATCAGCCATAACGAGAAGGATAAAACACACTAGCAAATGCGCAAGTATATACACACACACACAATAATTATTGGCTGACTAAACTAATAAATAATTCTTACCCTTAATACAACTATACTAAGCACTACTATAAACACTACTACAAAACACTGCAAAAAAACTACATTGAAAGCACACTTATCTGTTATCTAAATATCTAAAGTACCTATGAAAACACTAAAGATAACCATATTGTAAATTAACTACTGAAAACTCCTGTTGTCCACCACGGCAGTAAAACTTGATAATAAAATCAAAACTTTAATAAAAAAGAATATAACATAAAATAAGCAGTCCTCAGTCTTCAGATAAGTGCTTTCGGCAAATATGCCTTCTTCAGATCATAAAAAAAAGACTGTTCAGCTTCTGTATTTATAAGGCATCACAGCCATTCATCTGTGACACACCCTTATTGCAAACCAAAAGGAGGCCAGCTAGCAAAGAGGTATAATTTCCTTCATTACAATTAATATTGTATTATTATATAATATTATTATATTAATATTATATAAATGAAGCAACTTTCAAGTAAGCTTGTTGATCATATTCCTTCTATTCCTTTTTTATGATCTGAGGAAGGCATATTTGCCAAAAGCGCTTATCTGAAGACTGAGGACTGCTTATTTTATGTTATATTCTTTTTTATTAAAGTTTTGATTTTATTATCAAGTTTTACTGCCGTGGTGGACAACAGGAGTTTTCAGTAGTGTTTGCCTTTTCTTTTCCTCGTTGTTGTCCTTCACAGTGTAAGAAAGTTTTTTACATATTGTAAATTAATGTAAAAACTCTCTTGGTAAGGGATGAATTAGAAAAAGAGTACCAGAAAGGATCCAGAGAAAAGCAGCCCTTGGATGAGGGCTGAAAGAAGTACACGCTTGGCAAGAATTATCCAAATGGCTTCCCTAAAAAGTATACACATACGGAGTGTGGGTACAGGGAGGGCAGCTTATGCCCACAATCTGTGCACTTTTTAAATCCCTGAGCAAAAGCCATAAGGAAAAAATAAAACACACACAAAATAAAAATCATAATTATTGGCTGACTAAACTAGTAAATAATTCTTACCCTTAATACAACTATACTAAGCACTACTATAAACGCTACTATAAAACTATATTGAAAGCACACAACTATTATCTAAACTACCTAAGAAAACACTAAAGATAACTATGTTGTAAATTTGAGTAAAAACTCTCTTGGTAAGAGATGAATTGGAGAAAGAGTACCAGAAAGGATAAACAGAAAAGGAGCCTACAGACTCATGACTGAAGACTTCAGCTGGCAAACGAGATCTGAGGTAATAGGGTAGAGACCAAGGAATTATGGGATTATGGGTGGGGGAGGAGTCAGAACCCTGGAACCAAAAAGATTCAAGATTAGTGCCAAGGTCAGACCAGGCAGCCCACAGCTGAATAGGATGAAAATAGACAAACTGGATCTTTAAATATAATAACTGAGGCAACAGAAAGTATAAAGAGTTGTAGCAAAACTTAGGGAGCCCATGACAAGAAAAGGTGCATAAGTATGTACCTAGCCATGTATTGTCAGACCTAAACAACTTGTGTTACATTTTGGTGTGTACATTATATAGTGTGCACACTTGCCAGGAAGTTATTTCCATTTTTTCTTTCTTTTTCCCCACAGTTCCCTCCCCTCTACACTGTGGAATGCCTCTAGTTCTACTTAGCTGGCATTACACTGATACACTATATCAATGTCTGCAAATTGCTCTTTGCCAATAAGTACAAGTTCTATTTAGTTTTGATACATTACTGTTATCATAGCCTCATATAATTAGTTCTAACTTTTATGCTAATGTACAGGGAGAGTGCGATACGCCAAACTGTTTAGTGGCTTGTATATCTGCCCTACATTTTGTCAGTAACAGCCAGTGCCTCAATCTACCAGCCACAGCTGTTTCTGTTTTTTACAGTGAATTATTAGGCTCTCCTGCATTACCTGGCCAGCCTGACTGCATTCTATTTGTATGGTGGCTAGCTGCGATATCAACCTGTAGCACACTCTCTAGTTGATTGTTTCTATAGCTCATCACTTTGGTGGCTTGGTTTGACCTGCTCCACTTGGGCTCACTTCACCCCCTTACCCTACCCCATTCCCAACCACCCACACTTTCCTTATATTTATACTCTACTAACCATTCCTCCTTTACCATCAGCCTCTCAGACTCTCTTCCTCACTTCCTTACCTTACATCACTTACTTCTGACTTTTGCTTCCACACATCCAGTCCCTATACATCATGTCTAGCACTTCTCTTCATTTTCATCAAACCCTACTTCTGCTCCCATTCTCCTTACTCCTAATTCTCTCTCTTATCACAATTATTAACCCTCAATCTCTCCCTCCCAAAACACAGTCTGCAGCATTCATCATATTCCCCTTACTCAATATTTATTCTGATATAAACCCCAGCATATACCATACCAATCCTATTCTATGTGATAAAACTCACATCTTCCCCACAAACTTTACCCTTCACCATTAACCTAACTCCCACCTCTACTTCATCCAATACACATTCTCTAAACTGTCTAATATAACTCTCCAGCTTTCACACATACTTTCCACCCTCAGCTGTTCTGGCAACATCCACCCCAACCCAGGGCCATCTACCACTTACTACCCTACTGACTCCAGCCTCGCCAAAAAAAAAAAAAAAAAATCACTCCACCTACCTACTCTAAACTTCCAAAGTATTTGTATTAAAACCCCTGAACTTCATGCCTGGCTTTCTCAAAATAAAACCGACATCCTAGCTGCCACAGAAACGTGGCTTAAGCCATCAATTCAGGACGCTGAAATTCTCCCTCCAAATTTCAGCATAATTAGATCAGACTGACTACATAAAAAGGAGGCAGTTTAGTCACTATTTACCGCAATGCCCTCATCCTATCTCCATTCAAAGATCTCATCCATCAATTCCATAATGCTGAGATACTGATCTCCTTTCTAGACATCAATTGTTCTAAAAAAAATCTTTGTATAATTGTCCTTTACATCCATCCCGAAAATAGCATTCCTTTTCTAAAAGATATTCTCTCTCGGATTTCTTACACTATAAAAAACAAAACAATAAGCCATGGTGACATGAATATTGATTGGACCTCCATCTCCTCCAGTCATCCACCTGCATTAACGTATTTCACTTCACCCAACTTATTACAACCGCTACTAGGTATAATAGCAGAAACAATGGTGGATCCATCTTGGACTGGATCCTAGTATCGGATCCCTCTAAGTTCTTAACCTCTGGCACTATGTCCAACCCTCTAAGTGACCACCTTCCTGCCTATAAAATTCAAACCAGTACATCTATTTAAAAAAAAACATAACATTAAATTAGTTCAGAATCTCTCTAAATTTAACCCCTCCTCTTTTAACATCTTGTTTATTAACTGGAGCATTATACAATTTCTTCCTCTAGAGGATGCCCTACTGTACTTTAATAACAGTTTTCTAACAATATTAGACAGCCTAGCCTCTACCAGAATCAAAAGACTCAAATCTAATTATGCTCCCTGGTTAAAAACTACTAAAGAAATCATGAATAATAGGGACAAGGCATGGAACCTCTGGCTTACATCTAACAATACATCTGACAAGTAAGTACAAACAGATCCATAATAAAGTCAAAAAACTTATCTTTAACGACAAACAGCATTTCCTCTGAAACCACCAAGTAGAAAAAATAACCCCCAAATTTTCTGGTGTTCTATCAATAAACTTCTGAAGCCTAGCATCAAACCCAACCCCTGCCCACACCACGACAGGGCTCCTGAACAAATAGCAATTATCTTTAACGCATACTTTATTGACACCATTGCCAATATTACTACTACCTTATCCATACCACTCCCTAATAACTCTGTATCTTCATCTCCTCCTCAACATAGTTCACCTCATAAGTCTTCCTAGACTTCTAATATCTTGCAAAACTCTCTGCTAACATCTACACTCCCCCACTAAACAATACGCACCAGACTCTGCAATCTCCTCTAAATCTCTCTCCTATCCCTACCCTCTTACATCAGAAAGCTTCTTCTGCAATTAAAGCCATGCTCTAATGCAGTCAATAGAAATCCTGCCAAATTTCTAAAAACTGCTGCTGACTCAGTGGCCTATCCCATTATCATACTGCTCAATAGATTTATCTAAAAATCTCACATCCCTGCTCTCTGGAAAAAAGCCATCATCCTACCACTCCATAAAGGTGGCCCCTCAGCAGACATCTCAAATTTTCGACCCATTGCTATACTTTCCCCCATCTCAAATATTCTACAAAAATGTGTGCAAAGACAACTCTTAAGACTACCTAATTAAATACAATATTCTTTCCCCTACTCAGCATGGGTTTCATCCTTGGGACAGCACAGCTACTGCCCTTATTTCCTTCTTAGACACAGTGTATCGGACACAAGACTCAGGAAACATCATATCTGCCCTTTTTTGGTGTTATCAAAAGTATTCGACACCATCTCTTATATGCCCTTGCAACTCCCACTCTAATATCATCCACCCCATCCAACCACTACCTTTCTTTCCACTCCACTAACTACCTTGATTATAGCAAGCTCGGATGCTCATAAGCCTAGTACTTATTATACAGCAGGAACTTCTCATTGTAACATTTGTTAATGTCTGTTATGTACTTCACAGATAAAGATTCTAGTTGTCTACTGTTGTACTATGTTCTTCATCTGTAAATATGTTGTAAGTAATTGCTATGTTAAATTGTTAATTGCTATGTAATCCAATGTAACTACTGTCTGTTTATTTTACTGTGGAGCTTTTCTCCCCGGGCCTCCGCTGAAAATGGACCTACGTCCAGTCGGACACTCCCGGTCAACAAATTTAAATAAATAAATCTCTCACCCTAGCCTCCTCTCCCAGCTTTCTAGCATCGGTCTATCTCCCCAGTCTCTTAACTGGTTCAAAAGTTCTCTCTCCAACAGACAGCATGCTGTTAAATGGCAGAACTCCATTTCCCCTTACATTCAAAACCCAACTGGAGTTCTGCAAGGTTGAATTTTAGGCTCTGTTTTGTTCAACATTTTTATTAATAACCTACACCAAGCCATCAAGTAGGGCTCCCTAATCCAGTACGCAGACAACTCTACCATAGTCTGCTCTGCTCTAACCTCAGATACATTTAAGCAATCTACCCAAGCAGCATTTTTGAATGTGGAAAAATGACTTCACCTAAATCACCTCTCTTTAAATCCCCCAAAAAACAAACTTATGATTTTTGCTCCCAAGAAAAACACTCCTATCAATAAAGCCAACTTCGAAATTTCTCTATTAACTCTACTAAAATCGAGTTAGTAACCCACAGCAAACTATTAAACTGTTAAGGGTTATAATTGATGACAGCCCTAAATTTGATCTTTACATTCAAAATAATATAAGCAAGACTCACAAAAAACTGCCTGCTAAATAAACTCTAGCTCTATCATATCTTTTATTCTCATTAATGTATGGTGCACCCCTCCTATCCAACCTGCAGTCTTCCCAGTTAACAAAACTAGAAACTTGCTATAACAAGATTGCTAAATTCGCCACAAATAACCGCCATTCTACTCACCACTGTATTGCCCTAAAATAGTTACAATGCCTAGACCTCCCTCACTATCTACTCTTCCTTCAGCTGACTACCACGCATAAACTGATTTACAAGCCGCATGAGTGCCATGCCCTCAGCTCCATACAAACACTATACAACCCTGTCAGAACTCTACAATCTGAACACCAAAATCTTCTCCAAATTAATAAACCCAAGCTACCTGCTGGCCAGCTACTGTATTCCTGGACTATTGCCAAGATTTGGAATAACCTGCCTTCTTCCATCCATTTGCAATAATGCCCTTCCAACTTTAAAAGTGCACTACACAATCATCTTCTCTCCAAATGGATACGTAACTGTTGTATTACACACTCTGACATCACCTAAGCCTACGAGCAACCTTTTTGCATTATTATATTACCAATTTCTTTTTCTTTCTTTTTTTTCAGGTCTATGTTACATTATATAACTCCTATGTAAATGTTTGAAATATGTATTTATGTTTTCATGTCTTTAGCAATTTTATGCAAGTCCTTTTGTAACTCTTTATTTACTCTGCAGCTTTTCTCCCGGGCCTCCACTGAAAATGGGTTACCACGGCCCAGTGGATTTTCCCGGTAATCAAATGCCAATAAATAAATAAAAGAAGAGAAAAATAACCACAGATCCTATTGAGGTATTAAGGGCATTTTGAAAATTGTATTAAAAGTTATTACAAAGAAGAAAACCACCAATAAACACCAGTAACCCAGTCCACAAAATAATATAAAATAAACAAGTGTTCCCAAAAGATGTGTGGATTCAGGTGTAGCAGAAGGATCCAGTATAAGCTTCCTTTATTGCAATAAAAATAACATAAGTGCTTTCACAGTTAAGACTGTTTCTTCAGATATAACATTTCAACCATTCACACTGCCACTAAATAACAGAGTCAATTAAAAATATAACCAATCGAAATAAGCCCTCGATTTAAAGTACTAACAACCTTCATAAACTTAAGAGTTAAAAATGTTCATTGAGCTATCCAAATAACATATATAAAAAGTACAAAAATACATAAAAAAAAATATATATATATATATATATATATATATATATATATATATATACTCTATCTAAATAAAGGCCTGGCCTTGAGCATGAGTTTATTATGGACCTTGTCATTAAGACCATGACCAAAAGCAGTTCTTAGCTTAATAATCCATTTTGCTTCAAGTTGCTCAGGTAAGTTTCTCATATCACCTTCCCGATTATCCTCATACACTCTCCCAATAATCAGAAACCTGAAGCAATGTGGTCTCTTTAACATGTTTGACCAGGGCATCGGTCATGGTACAACTGTTGATATTATAAAGATGTTCTCTAATTCTATCCTTTAAAGCACTGTCTTGCCAACATGAAATTTATAACATACCATACAATATGCTAAATAAACAACATGCACAGACTTGCAGGTAGCACCAATCTTAAATACATATAACTTTTATGCTGATCTGGATGTTGAAAAAAAAAACTATACTATCCAAGTGCTTGCATATACCACACTTACCTCAGGGTTTAGTATAGTTCAAACCACTAGTGCCAATATTCTTTTTTAGGGTAACATATCTTTTTAAAGACCATGTTCTTAAACAGGAATCTTGGCTGTTCACCTAATATTTCCTTTAAATCATTATCAGTGGTTAAAATCAGTCAAAATTTATTAAAAACATGAGTAAATGAATTAACATTACTAAAATAATGAATTGGCACTTTCAGACATCTTTTTCCTTTGAATTTATTCACTTCAGTATTGACTGAAGTGATGTCTGAAAAATACGGTTTAGCAAATTTGTCCCTTAATTGTGCAACCTCTTCTACAGCACAGAACACTTCATATTCATTGTATCCCCTATCAACAAACAAAATCACTAGTTTGTCTATAAAAGTCCTCATCGTCAACATTACGTCTAGAGGCTCTAAAAGCTTGATTCTTGACCACATTTCGAAAAATATGTGATGGATACATACTGTCTCTAAATAAAAGATTACTGCAATGACAGGGTTTTCTATACAACTAAGTTGAAAGATTTCCATCATCATCTGCTATAACCCTCACATCTAAAAAAAATCAAGGCTTCTATCTGAAAAAGTGGAAGAAAACTGGAGATGCAAGGTGCTTGAATTAATAAACTTCTCAAAATCATGAAACTCCTCTAGACAGCCACCCCAAATTAAAAATATATCAACAAATCTCTGCTAAAAAATTACCGACTTATTAAAGGGTCCCTGTAACACATGCTCAATCTCCCAAACTTCCATTACTATATTGGCATAGCTATTGGCACAAGAAGATGCCATAGCTACACCATTCTTTTGCCAACAAAATCATCATCAACCATAAAGACATTATTCTACAAAATAAACCTCACACTCTGCAGAATGCTTTTAACTGCAAACAAATCAGTTATATGATACCTGACTAGAACACAGAAACCTCACAAAAATGCACAAAAAAACACAGAGACAGCACTCAAACAGAAAATACAACTCTTAGTATGAGTATAAACCAGTACACAAATGCAGTGAAACAGTAAGAAAAGCTTTATAACAGTGCAAAACAAAATAGATTAGCTATATAGCACAATTATAAGCATTAAGGAAGTGCAATTCAATTAAATAAATGTAAGAAATAACTTATTCTGCTCTTGGAATCTTAAGGAATGTCTGGTTTGTCCCAGTGATGACTCACCATTCCAGTGTCTTGTAAACAGTTCAGTTCAAAATAGTTTGAATAAACTGCATTTATTTAAACTGTATTTGCTTTAATATTGCTACATATTCGTGTGCTAGTTTGCACTGCACTTGAATTGCTTTTAGTGCTGTTTTAGCTGCTTTTCTGTATAAAAAAAAAAAAAAAATTCTAAGCTTGTTTCGTGCCTTTCCTGTAATTAGTCCAGTCCAGATACAAATTTGCTGTATCCAGGACTGTTTGTAAGCTTCTGAGCCTCCAAGCCTTTCTCTGTTGGAGGGAAGCATTCTAGCTTGTCAGTGGGAGTGGTAAGCACTAGGTAGCCTATCTACCAAAAGGGGAGTGGTTTCTGGCCCAGAAATTGTAGATTATTGGTTGTTTGGGCAGTTCTTCCATCTCTTTCAAATTTCTGGTTTAAAAGCCCACATTTGCGTTTTTCCCACCTTTCCAGTAACTAGTCTAGTCCAGATACAGACTTACTGTATCCAGGACTGTTTGTAAGCTTCTGAGCGGAGCCAAAGTCTGCTCTTCAATTTTTCCTTTAGATCCATTTGTTCTCTCCTCTCCTGTTACTAGCTTATTAGTCTAACACTTTACCAGACTTCTTGCAGCAATTATTGTAGCACACACAAGTGCTACCACAGCACTAAACGTTCTACAAGGAAACAGCTCCAGTACTTATCATTAATGCCTACCTCTTCAGGCATGTCTAAAGGTCAGTTCCCTGTGCTTTCTCTTATTAACCTGGTGAACTTGGGCATCCTGAGGCAATGTAGCAACTGCCTCATGTACACAGACAACCCTCTCCTCCAGGTCAGTTCCCTGTGCTTTCTCCTATTAACCTGGTGAACTTGGGCATCCTGAGGCAATGTAGCAACTGCCTCATGTACACAGACAACCCTCTCCTCCTACCTCCCAACACTAAGACTTGAGAGAAATGCAGTTATATATACAAATTGGAAGCCACGCACTCTCCAACCAAAATGGAAATAGCTGGTCAAGAGGAGAAGGTCAACACTTGCACCACACCGTATGGAACACATAGCCCTCCAGAACACACACCAGCACTGCCTTCACATAAAAACACAAACCACACACCCACCTTCACTGAGGGTCTCAATAAAAATCTACTCAAACAGCAGAGACCTCCAAGGCAGATATGCACTCGATCACCACAACACAAAACTAATAATGAGACACATAATTCTCCTAAACAGTGTGCCACTCAACCAAAGCCCCTAAGGCAAAACAGCATGCCCAACACACTAGTCACAAGTGACTTGATAGTGAGACACACTGATGCCCCACTCCCTAGGTTCAATAAGAAAAAACCTAGGGTCTTCCACATAACACACACACTCAGATTCCTCAACAACAGGTACAAATATGACTCTGTCATTGTACATGTGGGTGTGAATGACCTGAGACATACCTCCCTAGACTACATGAAAAGAGACATGGAGAAGCTCTCGGATTATGTAGCCCAGGCGGGTATGACCCTAGCCCTGAGCAGCATCCTACCATCATCCAGAATCATACCACAGTACAAGCAGAAAATGACTGATTTCAACAATTGGCTAAGTTTCTGGTGTCATTCTAAGGGGATCCAGTATCTGTCTGCCTGGGATGACATGATTGACAGACCTCGATGCTTTGTCAGAGATGGCCTGCATCTGTCACCCCTGGGCTTTGGGATACTGGCCAAGGCTCTTGCCACTCCTAGAGCGCCTTTTTTAGGCGGTGTTCCAAAGACCAAATTACCACTGTAACAGCTTCAAACAAATGCAATCTGAGGGTCATGCTGCTCAACACTAGAAATCTAAATCTCAAAATGCACACGCTCAAAGGTCCTTAATATGGAGAACGTCATTTGTGCTGTAACAGAGACCTGGGTCAAGGCAGCAGAAAGCACCCCTGCACTACCAGGCTATAACTCATTTCACACCTTTCGGCCCCAGGACTTGGACTGAAGCTCCAAAGGCGGTGGTGTTTCCATATTCATAAAGGATGCACTCACCTCCAGATTGGTAGCCCAACATAATGCATCAGAGATACTTTAGGTGCAGCTAACACTGGGTAAGATAGCGATTAAGGTTGTGGCCTGCTATAGGGTCCCCAACCATGTCCAAAGACTCACACTCCACATTCCTAAGCACTTAGTTCCTAAGTTTTAAAACTTTGAATGTTCTAATATCGACCCCTATTCAGCAAACGCTAAAAATAGCGAAGCTGCAGAACGCCAAATTCTTTCCTAGGGAAAGAATTTGGTTGGCAGGTTCTGTGGCTTTGCTATGTTCAGTGCTGCAGTGGAAAGTTATGGGTCGGGTTCAGGTAAGTGTGCGATTGTGTGTACGTTAGGGTGCGGGTTTGGTGAGTTAGGGTTAGGGCGTGGGTTAAGTGAGTTAGGGTTAGGGTAGTGTGCGATAGTGACGGACCTTAGGGTTAAGGTTTGGGTTAAGGTAAGTGGATATATAGTATATGTACAGTTTAGTGTATGGTTAGATGTAGGATTTTAAGTGTATGTGTGTGGATTGATGTTTTTTTTGGTGTGCTTGTATTGTGTGTATGCATTTCGGAATAGCAAATTTTTTCCTTGGGAAAAAATTTGTTGTTCTGAATGTTTGATATTTTGTGGTTTAGATATTTTTGGTTCGATAAAATAGCGTTCGCTATTTTCATCTTTCGATAGCATGATATAAACACTAAGCACCCTGGAGAATATTAGGGTCCAATCTAACACTCTCATACTGGGTGACCAACTACTCCTCCACTAACTGGGAAAACTACTCATGTACCAATGCACTTGCCAAACGTTTCCTGGAATTCATTAATTCCAATGCCCTGGACCACCTCATTCTTACCCCTACTAAAGGTAGCAACATCCTTGACCTGGTCATTACTAACACAGGCGACCATTGCTCTACACAAATAGTCAAATCCTCCCTGGTTAGATCCAACCACAAACTAATCACCTTGGAAATCCACATCCCACCCACCCCCACCCCTGCAAAGGTAACCACCATGAAAAACTTCTCCAAAGCTAACTTTGGGCTCCTAAAAACAGAGGTGGTTAACTTCATGGCACCCATGCAAATGGAGAACTGTTGCATGACTGCCGAATCATACACCAACGCACTGTACGAACATGTACACAAATGCACGAATCTCGCCATACCCAATAGAACCAAGACTCTCTCCTCCAAAAAAAGGAAGACAATCTGGTGGTCCCCTGCCATAAACAAACTCTACAACAGAAAGAGAAAAATGATGCAGAATAAGGTGAAGTCCCAAGACTGGAAAAACTCCCTTATCAGCCTCAGCAAAAATTTGAGATCCCTCATCAAATCCTCTAAAGCTAGCTATGAAAACAAAATTGCAAAAGATAGTAATGACAACCACAAGGCCTTCGTTAGTTATGTAAATAATCTCCACGGCAATACCCATATTTGCTCTGAGCTACTGCACAATGGTACCTCCTATATGGAGCAAACAGATATTGCCAATATAATAGCCGACAGATTCAGTGCTGCACAGGTTAAGACAGCACTGTCCAAGACCAAGAACACAGCTTCTATGGGACCTGACAATATCCCTGGCTGTGATCTACATGAACTACAGAGTGAACTGGCACCTTACCTGTATGCCCTGTTCAATCACAGCCTCACCTCAGGCTTTGTCCCTACCGAATAGCACTCTGCTACAGTCATCCCTCTCCACAAAGGAGGAGCGACTACAGACCCTGGGAACTATCGCCCCATTAGCCTGATGAGTCTGATACACAAAGCTATGGAATGCATCATCATGGACCTAATAAACAAGGACACAGGGAATCTCCAAACTCTGGATCCCACACAGTTTGGTTTTGTGAAGGGTAGAGCATGCCTGCTCAACTTGGTCGACTTTTTGAGTCAGTTACCAGAGTTGTGGATGAAGGCAAGGTGGTTCCATACAGCCTACCGTGAGATCTGGCCAAGGCCTTTGATACCATTCCCCATTCAGGAATCATAGAAAAACCCACTAAGATAGGCATCAACCCCAATATCACTAGGTGGGTTGCACACTGGCTCACAGATAGAACCCACAGTGTGAAAGTAGCTGACTCCAAGTCAGATTGCTGACTAGTTATGAGTGTAGTCCCACATGGTTCGGTCCTGGGTCCTCTCCTGTTTGGTATCTATTTCTCTGAAGTCCAGGCCAACATGAAGGGACTCTGGCTGACAAAGTTTGGAGACTATTGCAAGTTGGGTGCTAGTATTAACTCCCCAAGTGATGTTGATATCCTACAGAATGGCCTCACTGAGACCAACTGGTGTCAGAACCATGGCCTTAAGCTCAATGCCAAAACATGTGTCATCTCCTTTGGGAAAAACCCGGTTCCCATGAATTACCACATCGATGCTAGTCCACTGAACACAGAAGGCACTATTAGAGATCTGGAAACACAGACTGACAGCAACCTCTATTTTGATCACCACATTGCCACTGTGGTCAGAAAGTCCTTCTATGTGGCACATCTCATTACTAAGGGTTTTGCATCCAGGAAGAAAGAGGACATCGTCTCCCTCTACTCTTTCCTCATTAGGCCAGAGTACAATGCCCCATTTGTCATGTACCTCATCAGACACCTGCAACAACTGGAGAGGCCACAAAAGTACCTCACAAGGAGGATCCTAGGCCTTAAACACTTGTCGTATATGGGCAGACTCAAAACAACTATTCTCTGTCTCATATCGCCTACTTAGAGGCGATCTCTGCTTGACTTACAAAGCCATGTCTGACCCAGCTCTGTTAGAAATGCTACATCTAAAGAAATCCCAATCCCTCCGCACCACACACTCCAGAGAACTCAACCTCATTACCACAATCAACAGAACATACTGGAGAGACAGCTTCATAACCACAGACTGGCCATGCTATGGAACAGACTTCCCATGCATGTCAAGCAGAACACCTCGCTGACCCTCTTCAAGAGGAATCTTGATGAGTGGATGGTAAATAGAAAATTCACCCTAGGGATAGTGGTTCTACTTGACAGAGGCACTGGGAACTGTTGGGGGGGGGGGGCACGATGCCAACTTAATCCTATGGCTAGGCTTGTAAAGGCCCCAGGGCCATTAGCCTAGTACATACCTATGAAAATACAACATAAATCAATTGTATCAACAGTAAAATCTGTATACTCAGTTAAATAGTGCTTAACATTAATACCAGCATCATTTGGAATCACAGTACATAGCAATTTGACATCAAGAGTGATCAGTAAGAAATTAGTACTAAATACTTGTCCTTTGGAATTCACAAACAGGTCCCCCAAAAAATGTCAGGTATCCTTCAAAATATAACTGTTAGAATCCAAAAGAGGTCTCAGCATTTTCTCAATAAAAATAGAAAATCGTTCAGTACACCATTGACATCCAGAAACAATAGGACGTACTGGAGGGTGTATTGGATTTTTATGCACTTTTGGGAGACCTTGAATAACTGGTATCAATGGTTTATCAACAGTCAAATAATCATATAAGGGTTTATCAATAGTTTTCTTTATTTATTTTATTTATTTTACATTTGTTAACTGGGCTAGTCTAGCTGGATATATTTCTATTTTCAGTAGAGGCCCGGGGAGAAAAGCTCCAGCAAAATTAAAAAAAAATTAAACAATTAAAAATGTTGTTACATGGTAAATAAAAGGATTTAAAAAAGTAAAACAAGTAATAATAACATACTGAAGATATTTACACTTGAAAGAGTGACAAAAAATGTAGCACAGTACGATTCATAAGGAATTTTACACATCAAAAGAAGAAAGACTTTAGCAGTATGTTGATTAGAGTTCAAACATTAATAGCCTTGCTTGCATGAATTTGCTTTAAATATGTTAGTAAGTTTATTTGGAAGAGGAAGTATCAGTAGTGAAAGTAGGTGGTTAGTCGGGGTTGCTACAAGAGCATAACCAGCGTGTTTTGAGATGTATTTTGAGTTTTTGTTTAAAGAGAGGCAAGGAAGAGAGTTGAGTTAGTTCATTGGGTAGCTGGTTCCAATTTTTACCCACTGTGTTAGTAAACAGGAAATTACCAGCCATGTTGTTAGACTTGGTCATGCTAGCGAGGAGTTTGCTAGAAGAACGTAGGGAATTCAGATTTTTATAGGGGCTTAAGAGATTGGAGAGTATAGGGGTGGTGTTGAGTTGGGAGATAATCAGATGGTTTTGGAATTCAAACCAGTCTAGCTGCCAAAGATTCAGACAGTGGTGGGTTCTAAAGGGATTGCTAGTGGCAAATCTGGCGATGTTATTATAGGAAGTTGCTAGTTTGTTAAGATTATTTTTCTTTAGGTTAGTATATATAGGTGAGGCATACAGAAGAGTTGAGGTTAGATGGGAGTGAGCAGTCTTGGTTCTGGCTGTTGGGGTTAGGAAAGGTTTCATTCTATATAAGGAGCCTATTTTTCTGTTGACAGTTTTAATGGTGTTATTTATATGGTAATCAAATGTAAGGTTATCATCAATGGTAATTCCTAACAGTTTAGTGGTAAAGTCAGGGAATATAATAGTGCCATTATTAGAAGTGACTGAGAAATCTATGGGGGAGGACTTAGTAGTGGGAGTAAAGAGAAGGAGCTTGGTTTTTTTGGCATTAAGAAGGAGGCAGCATTTTGTAAACCATGTTTCTACAATGTTAAAGACATTTTGAGTAATAGAATGTAGTTCTGATGGGGAGTACGCTGAGCATACTAGCATGGAATCATCTGCATATTGAATGCAGGTGGCTTGAGGAATTGCTACATGGAGGTCATTGATAAATAATGAGAAAAGAAGTGGTCCAAGAATAGAGCCCTGAGGGACTCTGAGGATGACTGGCAGAAAGGATGAAATTTGATTTTCCCAGAGAACTGCCTGTTGCCAAGGAAGGATCTGAACCATTTAACAGCCTGAGAGTCAAAGGAAAGGGATTCAAGAATATTGATTAGAAGGGTGTGGTTTACCATGTCGAAAGCTTTTGAGAGGTCAATAGAGTGCAGATGAGAGAATGTTTTTATTGCGGTTTCTATTGATGGTATCTGTAAAGGATAAAAGGGCAGTTGTGGTATTGTGTGATGGCCTAAAGCCATGTTGGCAGTTTGCTATTATGTTATGTTGAGATAAATGATGTAAAAGTTGGTGAATGCATTTTTCCATATTTTTTGCTAAGGGTGATAAGAGAGCTATTGGCCAATAGTTAGAGTAGTCATTTGAGTTACCACCTTTGTGCAGGGGGATAATGTGGGAGATTTTCCAAATGTCTGGAATGGTTCCCTCCTTTATTGTCCTATTTATAAGGATGGATATAGGGTAGGCAATAGCTTTGGCTGCTTTTTGGAGATATTGTGACGGTAGCTGGTCGGCAGAAGGAGTACAAGGCTTGAGTTTTTGGATGCATTTATAGATGAGAGTAGTAGAGATGAGTTGCAGTTTGAATGTAGGTAGAATGCCTGGTATGGTGGTGGGAAGGCTTGAGTTGTCTGAGATTAGTTGACTAGCTAGTGATTGTATGGTCTCAGTGAAGAAATAATTGAAGGTATTGGCAGTTTGATGGGGATTATTTGGATCGGCATCAAGTGGGGTGGGTGTTCGAGAGTGCCCTGGGGAAAGGAGTTTATTGATACTAGACCAGAACTTCTGGGGATTATTTTGGTGAGTTTGTTGCAGTTTATAATAGTAGTTCTTTTTATCTGTAAGTATTGCCATTTTTGTACTATTTCTCAGCTGCCTAAAATTTAGTTGATCAGAGATATTTCTGTTAGCTCTCCACTTAGCCCAAGCTTTGTTTCTAAGCAAAATTTGATGGCTGGTTTCTTTAGAAAGCCATGGGGCTGGGTTAGATTTCATTCTGATGGACCGATTTAGGTGCATGCCTATCCAGAATAGATAAGAATTTAGAGTTAAGATACTTTACAGCCTCTTCAAGTGGTAGGGTTTTTAAAGGGTTCCAGTCACAGGCACTGAGTTCATTTTGAAATAATTCTGAGTTAAAGTATTTGGTAGAGCGTGCTATCCTAAAGGTGGGGAGGTTGGGAAGATCATTTCTTTCTCTTATGATGTAGGTCAAAATATGATCACTTACATCGTCTGGCAGCGTTCCTACCTTGTAAGATTGTTTCTGTCTATTTATAAGTATCCAGTCAAGGCTGGTCAAACAGGACAATACACTTGAGCTGCTCCATGCTCAAATCACCATAGGCAAAATCCAATGCCACTGCCTTGTAAGCTATAGGTCCCCCTCCATCACCCAGGAAACCCATACCATGTATTTAAACTTATTAAAACACTAATCATCCAACCTAATACCACACTCATGAGTGACTTTAATTACCCCACTATTAACCGGGAATCCTATACAACACCAAATGTACATGCACAGAGATTCCTGGATTTTGTAAACACAAACTCCTAGGACCAGATAGTCAATACACCAACCAGGGGTGCAACCACACTGGATCTGGTCCTCATTAATATGGGAGTGTGCTGCACACCCCCTACTGTAATGCCTTCTCTGGTAAGGTCAAACCACAAAATTGTCCCCTTTGAAGTAAAAATAAAACCTGGACCCCCAGTTACACTTGGAATATTCAGAAACTATTCTAAGGCTAACCTCCTGCTATCAAGTGAGAATCTGTCAAAATTTCAAGCCCCAATAAACCCCGAGAACACTGCTGCATATGCAGAACTGTACACAGAAATCCTGTAACAAGCATGTTAATAGCCGCATAGAGGAAGCTGTACCCACAAGGAAGAAGTACAGAACTAACTCAAAAAAACAACCCACCCTGGTTGAATCAAAATCAATAGGCTGTATAACAAGAGAAAGAAAATCATGGCAAAAATTAGGAGGTGCAGCACCCAGCAGGATAAAAGCACTCTCATCAAACTAAAGAAACATCTCAGAGGATAAATAAAGTCTACCAAAGCCAAACTTGAGGTAAGTTTGGCCTCCCAGGCCAAGGACAACCACAAAGCATTATTTAGCTATATCGACAACCTCAAAGGCAATACACAATTGTGAGCAGAGCTCAATGTAAATGCAGCCACCTATACTGAGCTAGAAGACATAGCAAACCTCTTGGCTGATAAATTCAGCTCCAACTTAACCCTTCTCTCCCCCTCAACCTTCCCTCAGGAAATATCATCAAATAACTCCCCCTACTATCACTAGGGAACAGGTCCTTAATGCTCTCTCTAAGACCAAGAACACTGCACCAATGGGCCCACACAATATCCCAGGATGCCTTCTAAATGGCATGAAACATGACCAATCATGGCCTCTGGAATAACTATTTAACTGTAGCCTCCAAACATGTTTCATGCCTCATGAATGGAGAAAGGCAACAGTCATCCCTCTGCACAAAGATGGGCCATCTACAGACCCTGGAAACTACAGACCCATATGTCTCACTAGTCTTGTATGTAAAGCCATGGAAAGAATTATCATGGAGATGATCAACTGAGATATAGTAAACCTTCAGATGCTGGACCCAACCCAGTTTGGTTTCCTCAAAGGTAGATCAGGCCTACTCAACCTGGAGGACTTCTTTGAGAAGGTCACCAAAGCAATGGATGAGGGCAAAATTGTTCACATTGTCTACCTTGACCTGGCTAAGCCATCTAACACAATACCCCATTTGGGCATTGTTGACAAATACAAGAGGTTAGGTACAAACCCATATGTCACCCAGTGGATAGCCAACTGGCTTACAGACAGGACCCAGGAAGCTAGAATTGGGGAGTCCACCTCTACAAAAAGGCCAGTCACAAGTGGAGTCCCTCAGGGATCAGTCCCTGAACCGCTCCTTTTTGGCATTTACTTGTCAGAAGTCAAGGCCAATGTCAGTGGACTCTGGCAGACTAAATTTGCAGATGATTGCAAATTAGGAGCTGTCATTGAGTCTCACACTGACACAAATGTTCTCCAGGAGGGGCTGACATAAACAACTGGTGTCAGAGCCATGGACTAAAACTAAATGCAAAGAAATGCATAATAGTATCCTTTGGGAAGTCATGCATCCCTGGAAACTATCATATTGACAACATACCCCTTAGAGTTGACCCCGTAGTCAGGGACTTGGGGACAAACATAGATAGTAATCTAGGCTTTCACCCTCATGTGTCTAAAGTGGTGAGGAAATCATTCTAGATTGCACAACTTATAAACAAAGGTATGGCATCTAAATCAAAAGAAGTCATTGTTCCACTGTATTCGACATTCATCAGATCTATCATTGAGTACAATGCCCGCTTGGGTATGTACCTAATCAGGCATATTCAACAACTGGAACATCTACAGGGGTTCCTCACTAAAAGAATACAGAGGATAAGTAAAATGTCCTATGCAGACTGCCTCAAGGCCCTATCCCTGTATTCTGTCTCCCACAGGCTTTTAAGGGGAGATCTATGCCTGGCATATAGGGCATTGTCAGACCCCACTCTGGTGGACCTCCTACATATCCACAAAACAAACAGCACCAAAATTACCCATTCTAAAGACTTAAACCTTGCCTGTGATATAAATAGTTCCTGCTGGAGAGATGCATATATATCCCAGAGACTACCACATCTATGGAACAGGCTCCCCATCAAGCAGAGTTCCACCCTAATCCAATTCAAGTGCAACTTGGAAAACTGGATGGGAAACCTGAAATTCATCCCTGGTTTGGCACCTATGTCTGTAATGGACACAGGAAACCTGTAAATGGTTCATCTCCCAAAGGGTATCAGAACTTGTCAGAGATTTGGGATGCATGGCTAGACTTAAAAAGCCCCTTGTGGTCATTAGCCTAGTAAACGCCTATGAACCTATAAGTCTAAGATGACTTCCTTGCTTAGTTTAGCAGAAGGATATCAGCGTCAAGTGGGAATGGAAACAAAACCAGAAGTAGATAAAAATTAGGCAACTGAATGTGCCAAAAAATGAAAGAATATAAGGTGAAGGATCGGATGAGAAGGCAAAACATGTGGAAAATGCATAAATATACTTGCAAGTACAGAAAACTCTTGGAACAACCTCATTTTGATCAGGATCAAATGCAGCAATGGTTAAGGAGAGGTGAATTTAAACCAAAAGAAAGACAAAAGGCTAACACTGGTGGGCCCAAGACAGTGGACTACACGCATGTTGGTTTACAAAGTTCACTGAACATGTGGGGTGAAATAGACAATACAGGTTTTGTAAAACAAAATTTCAGACAGTCACACATCTTGTTGCTGGCTGTGATATACTAATGGCAAAGGTACTGTATACTGAAAGGCATAATAATGTGGCAAGACTATTGCACTGGGGATTGTGCAAACATTATAATACTGAAGTAGCTGAAAAACACTGGAAACATAAGCCATAAGCCATTATAGAAAATAATGAAGCTTATATCACATGGGATCACCCACTACCAACAGTTCAAAAAATATATGCAACAAAAACCGGATACAATAGTCCAGGAAAAGAAGACAAAGGTAACATTGATCACTGAAATTGCTACATCCAGTGATTACAGTGTCTTTCTTACAGAGAAAAATACAGTTGTGTACACTTACCATAAATGTAGATGTTCAAAGTGCATTCACTGTTGCAGTCATCACATTTGGGTTATCTGCCTGCAGGTAGCCCTCAGTCGGCCTGAATACCAGAGTCTTAGGATTTCTGCATCAGATGCTATTGCTTCTTCCATGACGTCAGGTCATCAGGGGTATAAAACATGCAGCCGGTGCTATTACATCAATTTTTCTTGCCCCAGATGTCAGGTGCCCCCAAAATATGAAGCAATTATATGGTGGGGAACACCCCCAGCAAAAAGCAAATACACATAGTATAAGATATGCCAAACCAAAAAGGATAGTTGAAAGCAAAGACAATCAGGGGGCTGGAGGGAGGGTAACCAGGACTGCAACAGTGAATACACTCGAACATCTACATTTATGGTAAGTGTACACAACTGTACTATGTTCTTCAGGTTTCACTGTTGCAGTAATCACATTTGGGTTGATTCCCAAAGCTAAGGAAGGGTGGTGGTAGATTAAGAAGCATTAAGCCTAGCAATCAGGCCCTGTAAGACTGCTGTGGCAAATCCAGCTCTGGATTTAGAAAAGATAGGCCAGTGGTAATGCTTGGTGAAAGTATGTACAGAGCTCCAGGTTGCAGCTTCCAGGATGTCCCTGATAGGGACTCCTCTGAGAAAAGCAGTAGAGGTAGATGCAGCCCTAGTGGAATGTGTTCTTATCCCCTGTGGGGTAGGTTTTCCATGGTGCTTGCAGCAGAAATGGATGCAGTGTGCTATCCATTTAGATATGCTTTGCTTTGAAATGGCCTTCCACTCTTCCCCTGCAGCAAAGCTGACTAGCAGCTGGTCAGATTTTCTGAGAGGCTTTGTCCTGTCCAAATAGAATCTAAGCTGTCTGTGCACGTCTAGAGAATGCAGTATTCCTTTCCCCTTTATTTTGAGGATTAGGGAAAATAGTAGGCAAATGAATGGACTGGTTTAAAGCCACACTAGACACCACCTAGGGCATAAAAGATGGGTTAGTCCTGAGGGAAACCCTGCCCACATGGAAGATAATGAAGGGTTCCCACTGCCATAAGGGCCTGCAGTTCAGACACTCTTCTTGCTGAAGTGAAGGCTAGAAGTAAAGCTGTTTTCCATGACAGGAATTTTAACTCTGCTGTAGCAGCCAGTTCAAAGGGGGGGGGGGTGTAAGTTTTTCCAATACAAAGTTAAGGTCCCAGGCTGGAGTAGGAGCTCTCCTGGGGGGTCTTAAATTTTTGGCCCCTCTAAGGAACTGTTTTACCAGAGGATGAGAGAAGAGGGGTGGCTCAGTATTATAATGAGCCGAGATGGCAGAGGCATGAATCTTAATTGAAGAGAAGGATAGGCCCTTCTGGAGCATTTCTGTTACGTAATCTAATATATGAGGTAAGCTGGGCACAGTTGTGGCCATCCCTTGAGACTGGCTCCAGGAACAGTATTTTTTCCACTTTTCTGAATAGGATTTTCTAGTACTAGGCCTCCTTGCCTCAAGAATGACATTGAGCATCTGCTTATTTAGGGTTGCTAGAGGAGAGTTCAGGGGATTAGGCAGGCTACTAGGTTCAGGGTCTGAAGCTGAGGGTGCAGAATTTGGCCCCCCTGCTGGGGACAGCAGGGAATGGGCCTGCTGCAGGTGCCATGGTTTTAGCACTGTCAGACTGCACAAAAGAGGAAACCAGTGCTGGCGTGGCCAGTCTGGTGTAATCAGGATTGTCCCTGGCTTGTCCTGTTTGATCTTTAGTAGAACCTTCGAGAGGAGAGGCAGAGGGGGAAAGGCATAGACTGAAAGGCTTTCCCAGGAAAAGGACAGGGCATCCACCTTCCAAGCTTGGCTGTGGGGAGTTCTGGTGCAGTATTTGTTCAACTGATAGTTCTGAGGGGAAGCAAACAGGTCCACCTCTAGTGTCCCTCATCTGTTCCCCAAAAGTTTGAATATTTTGGGTTCCAGTTTCCATTTGTGTGGGTCCATGAGATTTCTGCTTAAGTCATCAACCAGTGAATTTAGTTTGACTGGCAGGAATTGAGCTTGTAGGTGCACTTGGTTGCTTAAGGCTGTGTTCCACACAGCCATGGCTAGTCTGCAGAGTGGGTAGGAGTTCCCCCTGCTTGTTTATGTACCACATATCTGTGGTATTGTCTTGTCTTTACCAACAGTTGTCCTGGAAGAATAAGGCCTTTGAAGGTTGTCAGAGCATTCTGTACAGCTAACATTTATTTTTGATTGATATGCAGGTGCATCTGCTTTGGGTTCTATTTGCCCTGAATGCACTGCCCTGCCATGCGAGCCCCCCATGCATAGTCTGATGCATCTGTTGTTAGGGTTTGGGCGGCGGGTGGTAGAGTGAAAGAGAGTTCCTTGTTGTGGCTGCAGGCCACCACCCACCAAAGGAACTCTGCCCTTAGACACGGAATGATAGGAATTATTGATGTTCTTCATCTCACATTGCTGCAGTCCTTACTTATGGGTAGTCCGCTGTCCTCGGTCGGCCCGAATACCAAAGTATTAGGCTGACGTCGGTCATGGGTGCCTAGATCTGACATCAGAGCGTCAGGGTATAAAGGCGCATGACCAACGTCATATCCTCAGTCTTTTTTGCCGCATGGTCCGATGCAGAAGCAGCGTTGCAAGTGCCGTTCGGCGTTCTGAAATTTTTCGCTGGAGTTTCAGACCGATACCAAGTTGGCTAAGTACCCGTTGGGAATAATTTTGTTTTTTCTTGCCTCAGTTACTTACCGGATGTCAGAAAAAGTGAATAATTGTATTTCTTGTGGGAAACAGATACCGCATAGGGATTACCACTCGCTTTGTATTCCTTGTTTGGGACCGGAGCACGACGTAGTCGGGTGTCGGTTTTGTGCTAGGTTTAATAAGCGCACTATAAAACGGAGGTTAGATTGCGCTAGGTTAGTCTTTGGCAAGAGGTGTAATTATAATATGCCGTCGGATGTTCCGACGCCTGCTTCTACTAAGAAGCGCAAGGACAAATCTTTAAAGCCTAGGCGGGATGATTCGTCCGTTACGGACGCCGGATCTTTAGAAGCTACAGCTGAACAGGTGGATCCGGCTGAAGTTTCTGTTGAGTCCCAGGGGGAAACTTTGATTTTACAAGATGTGGCCTCTCAGGAGGCAGGTCAGGCTGAAGGGGCCTCTCAGGTTACTATACTCCCTTCTATGCCTAAGGTGGTTAGGCCTTCTGTTTCTGTTTCTAAGGCTCCTTCTAAGGGCAGGTCTGTTTTGCCTTCCTCTGGTGTCAGTTCTGGTTCTTCAGGGTCTGTGCCTAAAAAGCACATGCTTAAAATGGCAGAGGATTTGATTACTTTAATTAGAGGTTCTATGCCCCCTCCTGATAAGAGGCCCAGGATGGAGCCAGAGTTGGAAAGTTTGGAGCAGGCCTCAGATGTTTCTGAGTCTTCTGCTGAAGATATTCAAGATTTCCCTCCTTATTCTGATTCTGATGCTGAGGATTCCACTCCTTCTGCTTCTCCTCCAGAGGATTTTTCATTTTCAGAAACTCTGCATTCCATGAGGGAGCATTTTAAGTGGGAAGGACAGGATTACTCTGATTCACGGAAGAGACTTAGGGAGTTCTTGTTTTTACCACAGCATAGACCCTTAGCTATACCTCCGGTTTTGGATGTTGTTTCAGATGTTTTCTCGGAAGCTTCCCTTAATCCTGATTCTGTGCCTCCTGCCCCAGTTAAACCGGACAGGTATTACAGGGTGCCTGAGGCTCATAAATATCTGTATAAGAGTCCTAGGGCGGACCCAGAAACTATTAGTCAGGGGCCTAAGGGTGTTAGAGCCTCTGTTGTTAAGAATCCGGTTCCTCTGGATAAGGAAGCTAGAGCTTTGGATAGATGGGGTAAGAAGGTGTATACCTCTTCTACTTTAGCAATGAGAGCTTTAAACTGCCAGTTTCATATGTTGAAGTATCAGAATTTCCTCCTTTCTCAGCTAAGTTCTAAAGTGGATGCTTTGACAGAGGGCATAGAGTGTAAAGAATTGCAGGATTTAGTGCATGTTTCTGAACAGGTGGGTAAGCACTCTTTGCAATGTGGTTTTGATGCTTTACAGGCTTCTGCTAGGGTGGCTGCCACTGGTTCAGTTATTCGTAGGCACGCCTGGCTTAAGGATCAGAATTTGTCTGAACATGTTAAGTCTAGAATTCTGGATGCCCCTTTACAGTCTGAAGTTTTGTTTGGTTCTCCTGTGGAGTCAGTCTTAAAGAAAATGGAAGACAAGGCTAAGTCTATGCAGACTGTTAAGGATTTTTTGCAGGTACAACCTCCAAAGTTTAGTAGAAATTGGCCTACTAAGGGGTGGACGTACCCTTCTTCTGATTCTCAGTCTAGGGGTAGATCTAGGCGTGGTAGGGGCAGAGCTCAGAGTACCTTCAGGCCGAGACAATGGAGTTCGCCTGCTCAATCTGCTGGTGAGGGCAGGGGCCAGTCCTTTCGTAAACAGGCCCAATGACCTGCATTTTCAGCTGCCAGATTCTTCTTGCCTGGCAGCTCCTTTGGGAGGAAAGTTGGCTCTTTTCAAGCAAAATTGGCATTTAGTCACCCAGGACAAATGGGTATTGGACATTATACACCGAGGTTACAAGTTCTATTTCCATACCATGCCTCCTTTCAAAGGCATGCCAGACGTCCCTCCTCGGCAAAGGATAGAGGCTCACAAACAAATTTCTTTACTTCTTCAAATAGGAGCTATACAGCCAGTTCCTCTGTCAGAAGTGGGCCTAGGATTTTATTCTCACCTGTTTCTAGTTCCAAAGAAAGGGAACACGTGGAGACCAATTTTGGATTTGTCTATCCTCAACACTTACCTGGACATTCCAAAGTTCAAGATGCTGACTTTACAACAACTTTTACCTCTGTTGGGAAAAGATCACTGGATGGTTACTCTGGATCTCAAAGAGGCTTACCTTCATGTTCCTATCAGGCCCAGTTGCAGGAGGTACCTGCGTTTCGGGCTGGAAATTTACATTATCAGTTCTCTGCATTGCCCTTTGGCTTATCTACTGCGCCCAGAGTGTTCACAAAGGTTCTGGCTCCAGTGATAGCCTTTTTCAGACTAAGAGGAACACAGATTTATCCTTATTTGGACGATTGCCTGATTATTGCACAAGAAAAGGACGAACTTCTTCATCATCTACAGTATGTGATGGCAGTGTTAAGATGCCTAGGGTATTCTGTGAACGAAACAAAGTCCAGTCTAGTACCCTCTCAGGACATGTGCTTTCTGGGTGTGAGACTGAATACAGCTTCCCAGATGGCTTTTTTGACCCCGGACAAACAAAGAAGCCTTTCTCTTTATTTCCATCAAATGTCTCTACGGTCCAGGCTGACTGCAAGGACAGTCCTTCAAGCCTTGGGGTTCATGGCATCTTGTATTCTGGTGCTTCCCAATGCCAAACTGCATATGAGGAAGCTTCTATGGTATCTCAAAAATGTATGGACACAGCACTGCCAAGATCTAGACACTGTCATTCAGATAATACCTTGCATTCAGAAGGAGTTTTTGTGGTGGGCTCAGGAATGTCACCTAAACAAGGGACTCTCTGTGACCCGGCCAGAGGCGAGTCAGATTCTAACGAGAGATGCCTCGGACAAGGCTTGGGGAGCACACCTCAATGGAAAATGGGTGCAAAACACGTGGCCTGTCAAACTCCAACATTTGCATATCAACTTGAAGGAAATGTTAGCAGTCCAGTTTGCATTGATGGCTTTCAAAGATTTACTTCACCCAGGGCAGGTGTTGATTCAAACAGACAACACTACTGTCATGTGGTACATCAACAAGCAAGGGGGAACCCATTCTTACCCTCTTTGCAGGCAAGCGATGATTTTGTGGGAAACTCCTCTCAATCTACACCTCAATCTTCAGGCAAGGTTTCTACCAGGAGCACAGAACTCCTTAGCAGATGTGTTGAGCAGACAAATAGTGGATCTTCACGAGTGGAAATTGGATCCTCATGTATTTCAAAAGTTGACAGTGTTATGGGGAACTCCAGACATAGATCTGTTCGCTTCTCCACTAAATTACCAGTTGCCAAAGTTTTGCACAAAAATGTTTCATCACACAGCTTGGAAGGTGGACGCTCTATCATTCAGTTGGAACAATCTGCATGTATATGCCTTTCCACCTCTGCCTCTTCTTCCCAAGGTACTTTTGAAGGCCAGACAAGACAAGCCAACCATGATTTTGATAGCACCGGATTGGCCTCGACAACACTGGTACCCACTACTGAGGAGTTTAGTACGAGAACCTCCGCACCTTTTGTCACAAGAGGACAATCACTTCCTCAATGTCAAGATTCAGTCTCTGCATCTAACAGCCTGGCATATTCTGTTTTAGACTCTGGAGGGTCTCAGCTTCCACAACAAGTTTTGAATGTTATTTTGGAGGCCAGGAGGCCTAGTACCAGGAAAGTTTACGCTGATAAATGGAGGAGATTTTTTATTTGGAGCAAAGGAAAAGACTTTGATGTCTCCAAACCTGATTTAAGTGTTGCTCTTCGATATCTTACTGAGTTATTGGACAAGGGTTTGTCTTTCTCCTCGATAAAGGTCCATGCTGCAGCCATTTCTGCTCACTATGATTGTGACCCTCCTTTATTCTCTCATCCTTGGTTTAAGCAATTTCTTAGAGGGGCAAAGAATATAAGACCCCCACGTAGAGCTCCTACTCCTGCTTGGGATCTCAATTTTGTGTTGGAAAAACTTACTCTACAACCTTTTGAGCCTGCAGCTACTGCCGAGTTAAAGTATTTGTCATGGAAAACTGCTTTTTTGTTGGCCATTACCTCTGCAAGAAGGGTTTCTGAATTACAGGCCCTCATGGCAGTGGAGCCCTTCCTGATTTTTCATAAGGATAGGGTATATTTGCACTAATCCTTCCTTTATGCCTAAAGTGGTTTCTAGTGTGGCCTTAAACCAAACTATTCATTTGCCTACTTTTTATGCAAACTCCCAAAATAAAGGGGAGAAAATTTTGCATACTTTGGATATTCACAGGCAGTTGCGTTATTATTTGAGCAGAACCAAGGAGTTCAGACAGTCTCAGCAGTTGTTTGTTTCTTTTGCTTTGGGTTCACAGGGTAAACCTGTTTCAAAACAAACTATTTCTAAATGGATTGGGTTTTGTATTTCTTTCTGTTATTCCCATCATGGTAAGGAGATTCCTGCTGGAATCAGGCCTCATTCCACTAGGGCTACTGCTACTTCTACGGCCTTTCTAAGGGGGGTAGCTACAAAAGACATTTTGGAGGCAGCTACTTGGAGTTCAGTGCATACTTTTTCTAAACATTACCACCTTCCTCTTTATTCTAAGTCTAGGGCTGGATTTGCCACTGCAATTTTACAGGGCATTTTAGCAGCCCCTAATGCTTTATGATTTTTACCATCCTCCCTTTCCCGTTGCTTTGGGATTCTACCCATAAGTAAGGACTGCAGCAATGTGAGATGAAGAACATAGTACAGTTTTGTACCTACCATAAATGTAGATGTTCGAAGATCCACATTGCTGCAGTCCAATTTACCCTCCCTCCTTCCCCACTGTAGTTTGACATGGTACTATGCTTTAGGTGATGATTGTTGTTGGACATGTTTTTGGGAGGTATTCTGTTTTTTGGCTGTGGCCTTTCTGGTTTGACCTTCTGACATCTGGGGCAAGAAAAGACTGAGGATATGACGTTGGTCATGCGCCTTTATACCCTGACGCTCTGATGTCAGATCTAGGCGCCCATGACCGACGTCAGCCTAATACTTTGGTATTCGGGCCGACCGAGGACAGCGGACTACCCATAAGTAAGGACTGCAGCAATGTGGATCTTCGAACATCTACATTTATGGTAGGTAAAAAACTGTACTTTTCCAGGTCCTGAGAATGTTGACACCATAGACTTTTTAGCTACCATTGAAGTTTCCTGATATGCAGTCTTGCATATGGAATTAACAGAATGCAAGAGGCCATGAACCCCAGAGCTTGCAGTATTTTCCTTGAAGATAGTTGGGTTTTGGTGGCCAGTAGATCGAAGTAAGTTGTAAAATTTGTTTCTCTGGAGTAAGAAATGCCATCTGGGAAGTTGTGTTCAAGCTTGCTCCCAGCAATACAATCTGTTGGCAGGGTACTAGGTGTGATTTCTTTTCGTTGATGGTGTACCCCAGTGAAGTTAGAAGCCTCTTTACAAATGCCAGGTGCTGTAGTAGCAAGTCCTGACTTTCTGCCTGAATCAGGCAATCGTCCAAGTATGGGTAAATCTGAATACTTCTCTGTCTGCAAAAAGCAATGGCTGGAGCTAGGCACTTTGTGAATACCCTGTGTGCAGTAGATAAGCCAAAGGGAAGTGCAGAGAACTGATCGTGCATAGAGCCTGCCCTGAAGCGAAGGTATTTTCTGTAAGATTCCCTTATGGGAATGTGCAGGTAAGCTTCTTTTAAGTCTAAGGTTACCAACCAGGCATTCTTGGCTAGCATAGGAACCAGCTGTTGGAGAATAGCATTTTGAATTTTGGAACCACCAGAAAGGTGTTGAGAATAGATAAATCCAAGATAGGATGCCAGGAGTTTTCTTTTCTGGGAACCAGGAACAGTCTTGAATAAAATCCTTGGCCCCTTTGTTCTGCTGGGACAGGGTGAACAGCCTTGATACTGAGGAGGAAAAGTACTTGCTTTTGGGCCACCGCCCACTGGTTTAGGGGGAGGTCTGGCCATCCACTTAGGGTTGGGAGTGAGTGGAAATGGAATCTGTATCCTAGGGAAACAATGTTTAAAACCCATTTGTCTTGGGTAATGTATTCCCAGTTTTTTGCATGCAGGGCGAGTTTTCCTCTTAAAGGTGCAAGTACTTGAGCAAGGCTTGGGGGAGTTAAGGATAAGTCATTGTGCAAGTTTACCATAGGGGGCGTGGCTTACTACTCCCTGTTTTGGACGTGGAAGCACCCCGCTGCTTACATCTGTGCATAACCTGAGACTGAAGTCTTGGGGTCTGCTGCTACTGGGTTTGGACTGAGAAGGCCTGGAGGGGACTGGAAAGGACAAGTTCTTTGAAGGCCAATGCCTACTGAATCTAGGTGACTGTACTTGTAAGAAATCTTTAACAGTTTGCATAGATTTAGCTTTCTCCTCCATCTTTTTGAGAACAACTTCTGCTTTATTGCCAAATAGGTGCTCTTGGTTTAAGGGTGCCTCCAGTAATTTTGCTTTGACATGATCTGGCAAGTTTTGTTCCTTAAGCCAAGCATGCCTTTTAAGAACAGACCCATTGACAGCAGCCCTACAAGATGCTTCTAAAGCATCAAAACCATACTGCAAAGTTTGTTTACCAACTTGGTCAGCAGAATGCATTAACTCTTGTAAATCTTTGTGTTCTGCACAGTCAGGAATCAACATCATTTGCTGTTTATTTAGCCCCATGATATGCTACTGATACTTTAACATATGAAACTGGCAATTTAAAGCCCTAATGGCCAGAGTGACAGAGGTGTATACCTTCTTACCCAATCTGTCTAAAGCCCAAGAATCCATGTCAGAAGGGGTAGGATTCTTGGCAGTAGTAGCCTTAGTGCCTTTTGGTCCTTGGGAAATGGTCTCTGGATCCACAGTAGGATTCTTGAAGAGGAATTTGAAAGAGTCAGGTACTCTATAGTATCTGTCAGGCTTCCTGGGAGCTGGAGGCAAAGTATCCAGGGTAAGGCTAGATTCCAAGAAGACATCTACAATCTCCAGAGCAGGAGGGATAGCTATAGGCCTGTGCTGAGGCAGGTTTAAAAATTTCCTGAATCTCTTTTTGGACTGAGAGTAGTCCTGGCCTTCCCAGTGGAAATGCTCCCTAAGGGTAGGCAGGATTTCACCAAAAGAAAAATCTTTTGGAGGGGAAGCAGAGGGAATGGAATCCTCTGCATCAGAATCCTCATAGGTAGAAAAGGGTATGTCCTGGTAGTCAGAAGGAAAAGAAATATCAGATTCCTGATCGGAAGAATCAGATGGAAAATCAGTTTTAGGTCTCTGAGGGGGAAGGCTGGCTTTCCCCCTAATTAAGGCAATAAGGTCTTCGGCCATTCTAATCATTTGTTTTTGAGGCCTGTGGGCCTGAGAATGCGCTTTGGTTGTCGGTTTCCTAGGCGTAGTGCGAACTTTAGGCCTGCAAAATTCAATATTTTTGGCTTGAAATGAAGTATTCGATTTGATATGGAAATCGGTAGGCCTGAATACACCCTTAGAAGCCAGTACCTGCACAGCAGCTCTGGATCCATCCAAGGTAGAGACATCCGCAGGTTCCATAGTCGAAGAAGCATCTCGCGGCATACTGGACTCCGAATGGGTCTCAGTAGAGGCCTGCAAATCTGTAGAAGCGGGTATCAGGGGCTGCGAAAGCACCTCACTGAGTACTGGTGGGCTGGCAACTAGCTTAACGGTAGCATCATTGGCAGTTTTGGACCTATGTGGTCTGTCTCTGTCTTTATCCTTACGTTTTTTAAGAAGATTGGTAGTCAGATGGCTTACCGATGCCATTTCAGAGTAGGAGATTGAGAGCGAAAGTATTTAGCTACAAAAATTGCCTGACTATGGATAGTTTGGGTGTTGACCAAGGCACAAAACCGACAGCAACGAATGTCGTGGTCTGGGCCTAAACAGGTGACGCAGTAAGAATGAAAATCTCTATGAGGTATTTGCTTTCCACAGCCAAGACAATTATTAATTTTTTCTGACATCGGTTAGAGCAAGAAAAAAGGATCCCCAACGGGGTACTTATCTTTTAGAAGACTTCAGGTCTGAAACTTGAAAATGAAAATTTCAGGAGTCGGCTGACTGGCACTTGCAAACTGCTTCTGCTTCGGGCACTGCATGGCAAGAAAGACTGATGTAATGGTGTTGGCTGCATGTTTTACATCCTTGATGACCTGATGTCAAGGAAGAAGTGACAGCGTCCGACATAGAAATCCCAAGACTCTGGTATTCAGGCCGGCTGAGGGCTATCTGCAGGCAGATGACCCAAATGTGATGACTGCAACAGAGAAACACGAAGATCATCATAAAGTCATGAAGTACCAGGATTTGCAGGCTTAAGCAAGGGCAATGTGGAAGGAGGATACCCAAACAGTTCCAATAGTAGTAGTAGTAGGAGCAGTGGGCCTTATAAAAAATAATTTGCAGTTGTAGTTAGATATGTTACCGATACCTGGAACTCCAATTGCAGGAGTCATTACTGGGCACATTGCAGTTGCTGTGAAGAGCGCTTCTGGCTAACATCAATTACTGAAACAATACTAACTGCATGAACTTTAACCACACTGACTTAGGAATGGGGTGCATTCCCATTATGGTATTAGAAACACAAAAGACATGGAGAAACTAAAAAAAGGAGACAAGCAAAAAGGATGGGGGACTGGAGGGTGGGAAGATGAGGAAGGATGAAAACTGGCAACACAGATACAGTTACGATGAGTACATAACTATAACATCTGATGATGTCTTTTTTTGTCCACTCCTCAGCTGATGGGATAGAGTTTCCAGCTAGTCTAATCTTGGCTGGTCCTCTAGGAAGAATATTTTGGAGTACAGTGGAGCCAAAGTCTGCCCTATTCCTAGATAAGATGCCTAACTTGTAATGAGCTATAAAGGTATGAGCAATGAACCATGTAGCAGCTGCACAAATGTCATCTATGGACACTTTTGAGTAAAAAGCAGATGATGTGCCCATAGGTCTTCTGCAGTTAGCCTTAGGATGTTTGGGTAATGATAGTCCTTTGTGTTTATTTTTCTTTACAAAAGTAATCAGCGAGCCATCTGCCTAAGGTTATTTTTGACACTGCTTTGCCCAATTTAACCTTGGAAAAGGAGACAAAAAAAGTTATATCTTACCATACTGTTCCGTGTTGTTGATCTTCATTTATTCATTACTGATGGGTTATCAGTTCCGTCCTCGGAACCAAGCTGGCCATATATCAAGCTCGCATCAACCAAAAACTTTCAAGCCAAGGTCCTACCCACAATGGTCTGCTCCTTGTTACCTCAGATCGAGTTTGCAAGTTGATAGACAAAGTAGAGGCTACCTCTGGTCATAACAGACCTACAATAAAGGAGTATATGAGATCAACCAGGAGCCTCCCGAGGGGGATGAAGGGTGGGGAGTAATGAATGAACAAAGATCAACAACACAGATGAAACGTTATGGTAAGACATAACTTCTTTATCTGATGTTGTTAATCTTCGTTCATTCCTTACTAATGGGATAGAGTCCCCAGCTACCTGTATCCCTGGGTGGCCCTCATGGAAGGACATTCTTGAGCATCATGGAGCCAAAAGAAGCTCTACATCTGGAGGCCAAATCCAATTTGTAATGAAGAATAAAGGTATGAGGTTTGGCCCAAGTCGCAGCTGAGCAAATATCATTGAGGGAAGCCTTAGCATGGAAAGCTACTGAAGTTGCCATAGACCTTGTAGAGTGTGCTTTTACTCTGTAAGGCAAGGTGATATTGTTCTTGTTGTAGATAAAGGTAATGCAATTTCTCAACCATGATGCCAATGTAACTTTCGAGACAAAATGACCTAGTCTTGGTCCTGAAAAGGCCAGAAAAAGTTGGTCTGATTTATGGGTAGATTTTATTCTGTCCAGATAGAATCGTATTTGCCTATGAACATCCAGGGAGTGCAGGCAATACTCTCCCTTATTAGAATGACTAGGAAAAAATACTGGAAGGTCAATAGACTGGTTAATAGACCGCTCTCACACCACTTTTGGTAAAAAGGAAGAATTAGTTCTCAGTGATACTCTATCCTTATGGAAGACAAGATAGGGACATTTGATGCATAAGGGCTTGAAGTTCTGACAAGCATCTGGCCGATGTGATTGCAATCAAAAACAAAGTTTTCCACGAGATATTTTAGATCACAAGAAGATGCAGGTTCAAAGGGGGGAGCTGTTAGGGCTTGCAGGACCAAGGCCAAATCCCAAGTTTGCACTGGTTCTCTAAAGGGAGGTTTGAGGTGAAGAACCCCCTTCAACAAAGTTTTAGAGTCTATGTGACATGAGTGAAAAATCCTGAATACCAATGTGGAAATTTGAAATGGCGGCTAAATGCATACGAATAGTAGAGGCAGACACCCCAGAGTGGAAAAGATGTCATAAGTAATCGAAAACCGCCAAAACTGGGGCTGACAAGGGGTCTAATTGTTTATTCACTGCCCATAGAGAAAACCTTTTCCATTTATTGAGATAGATTAGTCTGGTGGATGATTTATGAGATGCAATAAGAACATCAGGAACGAGAGGTTTTCCTGCCTGGAAGTTATTGGAAGTGGAGAAACCAAGATGTCAGTTTCAGGGTTGTTAGATTGGGGTGAGTCAGTCCCTGCAGATGGGAGATCAACGTTGGGGATGGATTGAGGATCCAGGGTCGGTCGATCTAGCAGGTGCGGCCAGAGGAAGGGGAACCAGACTTGTTGAGGCCAATATGGAGCAATAAGGATCACTTTGCTTTTCAACCTGCCATGCTTTCTTCAGAAATTGGGAGATAAGGGGAAGAGGAGGGTAAGCATAAAGTAGACCCGAGAGCCAAGTGTGGACTAGAGCATCTCTCGGTGACTGTCCCAGAGGGGGGATCAGGGCAAAATAGTTGCTGCACTTGTAGTTGGTTGGGGAGGCGAATAGGTCGCAGCAAGGCTAGCTGCAGTGGTTGAAAATTTTTGCCGCTGTCACAGGGTTGAGGGACCACTTGTGAGGTTGTAGGATGCACCTGCTCAATTTGTCCGCAATCACGTTGGAGCTCCTGGGAATGTGCGTTGCAACTAGAAAGCGGTTGGAAGCTATTGCCCATTGCCGTATTCTTAAGGCCTCTCGGCATAATGGATAAAATCTGGTGACCCCCCTTGCTTGTTGATGTACCAGACCACTAAGATGTTGTCTGATTGGATCACAATAGTCCCTGACAGAAGAATAGAATGGAATGCTTGCAATGCTAGTAGCACCACCCTCAGTTCCAGAACACTGATATGCAAAAGGGCCTCTGTTTCCAACCAAGTGCCTCGGACCGAGTTTCCCTGACATAGCCCCCCCACCCCATCACAAAGGCATCCGTGGTCACCGTGGCTTTCGGCTGCTGGGGGCTGAAGGGGTGAGACCATTTGTTGGGGATTTTGAGACATCCACCAGAGTAAATCTTGCTTGCATCTCTGAGTTACACTTATCTGAAAGGACAAAGGATGTTGTAGAGGGTACCACTGAGTGAGAAGTGATCACTGAAGGAGTCTAATGTGGAATCTGGCTACAGGAACAATGGTGATCGAGGCTGCCATTGACCCAAGTGTTGGAGTATGGATTGAGTGGAAGATTTGTGGTGACAGAGCAGTGGCTGAACCTGTTGCCTTATTCTTTAAAGTCCGTGGTCCAGGAGAGATGCTGTGCAATTTCTCGTGTCCAACAATACCCCGATGAATTCTAAAAACTGTGCAGGGGTCGTGTTGGACTTCTCCCAGTTTATAGTGATTCTCAGGCATTGTGCTGTGAGGAGAGTGTAGTGTAGGGCTTCTTCCAGTAGACACTTGGTGGGGGCAGTGAGGAGCCCGTCGTCTATATATGGAAACGTCTGGAATCCTTGAAGTCGCAGGTGAGCGATAACCACTGACATGCATTTCGTGAACACTCGGGAGGGCTGCAGAGAGATCAAAGGGCAGTGTTCGAAATTGGATGCAGAAGCAGAAGTATCTTCTTGATCATTTGTCCATTTTTATGTGGTAATACGCATCCTGAAGATCTACAGAGCACATCTAATCGTCTTCTTCCAGAAGAGGAAGGATGGACTGAACCATGACCATCCAGAATTTCTCTGTTTTTACAAATTTTTCAGTGTGTTGAGATCCAGAATTGGTCTCCAGTCCCCTGTCTTTCTTGGCACTAAAAAGAATCTTGAGTAAAAACCGGATCCTATCTGGTCTGGGGGGACCATTTGTATGACTCTTTTGTCTAGCAGCTTTTGAATTTCGTGTGCTGCTGCTTCCCTTTGACTTGGTGAAACGTCGGGTAAGTCTCTGGATGAGGTTGTACAAAGATGGAATGGGATGCGATAGCCTCTGGATATTATCCGATGTACCCAACAGTCGTTGGTTATGTTTTGCCAGGCAGTGGGGTACAAGGAAAAATGACCTCTGACTGCTTCCAGCGGTGAGCAGTTGGGCAACGCTTCAGGAGCACTGATAGGGTTGGCCAGAGAAAGAATCTCTGGAACTCCAGTTTTGTGGACTTCCTCTGCCCCAAAAGGGGTGTCTTCCACTGAAGTTTCCCCCTCTGCCTCTAGGGGAAAACTCGGCACATGCATCATGGAAAGAGCCCTGTGATTTCCTGTACCACATCTTCCCGATCCTATGGTTTGTGGAGTAGAATCGTTGAGGAGTGGAGTGTCTGACATCAATGGCAGATAGGGTTTTGCCATCTTATTTGCACCTTGCCAGTGTATCTTTAACTTTAGGACCAAACAAAGAAGCGGCCTCGATGGAGGCATTCATAAAGGAAGCCTTAAAGGAGTTCACAAAGGTGCATCCAGGTATCTTGTCTGGTGACTATAACTGTGTCTACCGCTCTAGCTGCTCCTTCCATTGCGTGTGAAATAAGATGCATGGAGGAACTGGATATGGATTCTAGAGTGGCTATCTGAGAAGCTACATTGTCATGGACCTCATCAGAAACAGCTCCTGCCAAGGTTTCAGAGAGTTAGTTGATAAGATCCCTCTGAAGCCTCGTAAAGTGTGCCAATAGTTCAAAGACCTTACGGTGAAGGTCAATGAAGCAAACACATGGTTCCTGAGTCTGCCTATCGCCCGGGACTCCTTGTTGCACGAATGGAAAGTTTGGCTCTTTTCTGCCAGGTCTTTCTTGGTTGCAGCTGCCACCACCATGTTATCTACTGGAAGACCTCTTGAGCAATGGGGATGCTCAGCTGGGAGAGATAAGATCTTGTCAGGCCTCTGCGGTATAGCTTCCAGGGTGTCAAGAGCCTTCCATGCGCGCTGGATGATGAGCTGGACAAGCTCATCGGCAGCGGAGTAACCCAGGAGGTAGGGGCCCGGGCATGAAAGGCCTGCAGGAATACAGATTCCTCTGAGAAAGCATTAAGGACTTCCAGTCACCCTTTTGTCTAAGGATCTTGAGGATGTCACCAAAGGACACCTCATCAGAGGGTGACCGTGGGGACCCTTCCCTGTCATCAAAGTCCATAACTTCGGTCAAAGACGCCTCAGTGGAGTCTACATGCTTCCTCTTGCACGAAGCCTTGTGAGTTACTTCCTCAGTGGGAGGTTTTGAAAAATACTGCACAGAGAGGGTCTCCTGAGGGGGAGAAACCTGAGGTCCTTGTGCCTGCTGTCTGGTGGTTGTGGCTTGTGAGAGTTGAGGTACAAGGGGGTTGAGGACTCCAACATGTGGGGTTTGCCAGCAAAGGCAAGCGCCCTCTCCATGGCCTGGAAGGCCAGCCCACCCAAAGAGGGATGCGAGCCTGGAACGGAGCACGACCACCTCGGAACCGAGGTCACACCCTGTTCCGACAAGCTGACCCCCAGACCAGGAGTCTCAAGAGGACTGTGAAGCATGAGATAGGGAGGATTCCTGAAGGGTGCCATAGAAAAAAAACAGCACGGAACCAAGAATGCCCTCTCTCCATGGCACAGCCACTAGCCTGAGAACAGCCCAATGCCCAGTGCACTGAGGGGCACAAGGATGACTACGGCTCCAAAGTGAGATCCACTATTGGGGTCGGAGGGAGGGAAGCTGCTGTCGGAGAAATGGGCTTCAATACTTGGGTGGAAGTCGAAGGAGGAATGTACATTGAAGTTTGAGGAGAAATACGTTCACCTGAAGGAGGGAACGTATGTTTAGATGGTTGAGAGAGACCCCTGGCCACAAGCAACTGGTCAACAAGCCGCAACACATCTTGTTCAGAGAGGCTCCTGGTCTACCTCATGGAGAAAACTGAAGGCAATTCTGGCCTTTCTAGAAAAGGGCTATACTGGCTACCAACGAACGCATCCAAAGGAGAGTACTTGGTCCTTGCTAATTCGAGTGGTGCAGAGCCCAGAAATGAAGATGTCTGCACCAAGGAAAATGGTGTTGAAGTAGTTTGTGCCAACGAAGGCAACGCCATAAAAGTTGAAAGTGTCTGCACTGAAATGTATGGTGCCGTGGAGAAGGTGTCTAAACCAGTAACAATGATGGTGCCTAAACAGACTTCACTGAAGAGCATGTCGGTGCTGAAAAGTGTCTGCACCATGGAGGACAATACTGTCAGGCTCGGGGCTGAAGGGGATTGCACCAACGGTGCTGAAGGAGACTGTACCTGCAGGGACGGTGTCGGTAAGGGCTGCAACAGAACTGTTGGAGCCGTAAGTGTCTGCATTGGGAACTCTGGTGCCGGTGTCGATAAGGAGGACATGGCTGGAGCAAGAATCAACTGGGGAGGTGCCGTGCTTGGAGCCAAAAGGGTCACAGGTGGCAGCACCGGAGTAGCAATTTTCACTCTCTTATGAGTCGACTCCCTACGATCTCCAGAGGGAGATGAAGTGAGCGACCTTGATGAGGAAGAGGAAGAATGCCTCTTACGAGGTTTATCAGGAGGGGGTGAGCATTCTGACCCAGAGATAGCCTCACAGGAAGGAGATTTGAGGAGACCTTTCAGGATTAACTTGTTCTTTCTGTCTTTAATAGTCTGGTTAAAAAATTGCTTTAATAACACCCTGGTTGCATGCTCGAAGGGGGTCTAAGTTAAGGCTTGAAGGTAAGTGTAAGGTCCTAAGGAGGCCAACACAGCAAAGTAACCTTAAAGAAAGCTTTGCACAATTTCAAGGAAGCTTGAGAAGAATTATTTTCGCTTGAGTGAAAATTTGATATTGTAGCCAGTTATACATTAACTGTCAAATAACTTGCCACATTACCGAAAATGGAAGTTAGAAAATCAAGAATAGTTGGAATTAGTACTGAAAAGGACTCTAGATGTCTCTTTTTAGGCCAACACAGAAAATCTTTTCCACCTGTTCCCACACAGAAAATCTTTTCCACCTGCTCTTATAAATCTTGCTGGTAGAGGCTTTCAAGGAAGCTTGAGAAGAATTATTTTCGCTTAAGTGAAAATTTGATATTGTAGCCAGTTATACATTAACTGTCAAATAACTTGCCACATTACCGAAAATGGAAGTTAGAAAATCAAGAATAGTTGGAATTAGTACTGAAAAGGACTCTAGATGTCTCTTTTAGGCCAACACAGAAACAATGATGGGAAACAATGATGGATGATTCTGCTCCCATGGCAGAGGTGACCAGCAACACCAGTGCTTCAGAATACCCTCCTCTGAGAACCTTTTCAGTGTCCCTGAATGATTACCTGACTGCTGCACTCTAGAGGCAGTCCGGGGGTGCTTGTCTGTACACACAGAAGCCTGGATAGCCATTAACAAAGATACTTGGATGCAGAGTATAATATCCATAGGTTATCACGTAACATTTTCCCTGCCACCTCCAAAATGCAACAAAATAATTCCAGACATTCAACCAGTCAGATGAAAGCAGCAGCCATAGGAATAGAAAAGCTGTTGAGGAAGAGAGTGATCCATCACGGTCCCCCAAACCAGCAAGGATCCAGAACTTACTTAAGATTCTTTTTAGTGCCAAGGAGACAGGGGACCCAAGATCAAATTTTGATCTCAGCAGTCTGAATCACTTCATAAGTTCTAGATGGTCGTGGTGCAGTCCATCCTACCACTGTTGTGAAAGGATGATTGGATGAGCTCCATAGGTCTCCAGGATGCATGTTACCATATCAAAATACAGTGGTGCTCCAAGAGATACCTAAGGTCCTGGCTGGGAGCCAGTCACTACCAGTTCAGAGCACTGCCCTTTGGTCTCACCACAGCTTCCAAGGGTGTTCAACAAGTGCATGACAGTGGTTGTGGCTCACCTGAAATTGCATAAATTTTGGGTACTTCCTTCTCTAGACGACTTTCTCCTATCTCCTTTCACCAATCCTCTACTAATTCAAGCCAGGGACTAGCTCCACGTTTCTGCATCTAGGCATTACTATAAACTACATAAAATCACAGATCTGCCTAGTGCAGTCTCTGGAAATCATTGGTGTTTGTCTAGATACCGGAACACAACCACAGACAAGAGTGGACACTTTATGAAAGCAAGATTTACACATTCTTTCTCTTCATTCACCTCCAGTCAAATTAATCATACAACTACTAGGGCAGTGGCAGCTTTGACAGTATTGGTACCTTTGGGTCACTAACAGGAGAGTGTTACAGTGGACTCCACTGGTCAATAAGACACCATCCACTGACAGCACTCATTCATATCGCAAACATCTGCATTCATCACATTGCATGGTGGGTTTGTGCAGTACTAGTAATTCAGGGCCACCCTTTTACTCTGTCCACAAAGCCACAGTGACTATGGATGCCTCCCAAATCGGGTAGGCAGGAGGCATTATTTGGGACAGTCCAAGGCACATGGTCCCAGACAGAAGCCACTCTTCACATCAACATCCTAGAAATGAGAGCAGTCCTATTCGCTTGCAGACATTTCAAGATGTTCTCCCTCTAGGGATGATTGCTCTTCAGATGGACAACATGTCTGTCATCTGGTTCATCAACAAACTGGGAGAACCCAATCTTACCCACTGTGTCGGGAGGCAAAGAGAGTTTGGCAATAGGCAATCTCTTGCTTTCTCATGGCAAAGCATATTCTGAGGAAAACTAATATGCTAGCAGACAAACTGAGCAGGTCCATCTTACTCCCTCACAAGTGGCCTCTCAGTCAGTCAGTGGTGGAAATAATATTTTGTGATGGGATCAGCCATACTGTGACCAGTGTCTCTTTCTCCTCAATACCAAGTGCAGCAGGTAATTTGCCATGATTCCCCCAGAAGTAGAGTCACTGACAGGGACTTTAGTTTACAATTGGCCCTCCAGCTTATTATATGCCTTCCCTCCAACTCCTCTCATACCCAAATTTATTCAGAAAACATTACAGCGGAGGAGCAATGTTATCTTCATTGTCGCATTTTGGCTTCGGCAAGTGTGGTTTGCCTTCCTGCAACCTCATCTAGTTCACCCTCCCTGGGTGCTAGATCCTACTCGAAGACCTTCTCTTTCACCCATCCAGTTTGCCTGTCCCAGACATGCAATCTCTCAACTGGCTGAATGGTTTCTCCACTTCCAGTAATGGCTAGCAACTCCAGATGTTCTTCCCCCATTTGCCTTTCTTATTGTCATCCCAGAAAGCCTCTACCAGCAAGATTTATAAGAGCAGGTGGAAAAGATTTTCTGTGTGGGAACAGGTGGAAAAGATTTTCTGTGTTGGCCTAAAAGAGACATCTAGAGTCCTTTTCAGTACTAATTCCAACTATTCTTGATTTTCTAACTTCCATTTTCGGTAATGTGGCAAGTTATTTGACAGTTAATGTATAACTGGCTACAATATCAAATTTTCACTTAAGCGAAAATAATTCTTCTCAAGCTTCCTTGAAATACCACCCCACTGAATCAAACACATAAACACACAAAGACATACTCGGAGGCTCTGAGTAAAAATTTACCTAAACAGCAGAGGCCTCCAAAGCAGACACCCAAACAACTGCTACCTCAAGACACCCCACAAGCAACACATAAACCACAAAAGCAGTGTGCAAAGCAGTCACAGCCCTTAAGGCCAAATACAACATCAAACATACTTGTCATAGGTGACTCCATAGTCAGACACACTGACGTCCCACTCACCAGGCTGAACAAGGAGAGGGTCACAGTAAGCTGCCTATCGGGCGCTAGAATCCGCCACATAACACAAGCACTCGGATCACTCCACGGCAAGTACAAATATGACACAGTCATTGTCCATGCTGGTGTGAACGACCTGAGACGTACCTCCCTGGACTACATGAAAAGAGACATAGAGGAGCTCTCCGATTATGTAGCCCAGGCAGGTATGACCCTAACCCTGAGCAGTATCCTTCCTTCACCAAGAATGATGCCACAATATAGAGACAAGATGATCAGCTTTAACAATTGGCTTAATGTCTGGTGTCATTCAAAGGGGATCCAGTGTCTGTCTGCCTGGGATGACATGCTTGACAAGCCACGCTGCTTCAAGGGATGGCTTGCACCTGTCACCCTGGGATTCCGGATATTGGCTAAGGCTCTTGCCACCCCCATAGTGCCGTTTTTAGGCAAGGCTCAAATTCTAAACCTACCACCCTAGAAAACAAAAATGGGAAGAAACTGAGGGTAATGCTGCTCAATGCCAGAAGTTTAAATCTCAAAATGCACGCTTTTCGAGGCCCTTCTCAGTATGGAGAACATCGATGTCTGTGCTGTAACTGAAACCTGGTTCAAGGCTCCTGAGAGCACCCGGCACTATTAGGTTTTACCTCATATCATGCATTCCGGCCCCAAAACCCGGACCACACCACAAAAGGAGGGTGTATCCATATTCATAAAGGATACCCACACCTCCAGGTTGGTGGCAACGCAGCTTGAAACCATCCAGGTGCAACTAACCATAGGCAAAACTGCTCTACAAATTGTAGCATGCTACAGGCCACCCTCTCAAACTCAGGAACCCCACACAGCCTTCCTGAAGACACTGGAGGGTATAAATGTATCTCCAAACACCATCATATTGGGTGACTTCAACTACCCGAATATAGACTGGGAACATTACTCAAGCCCTAACTTTCTAGCCCAACGGTTCCTGGAGTTCATACATTCAAATGCCATGGAACAGCTAGTCACTGTTCCCACGAGAGGAGAAAATATACTAGATCTCATTGTCACAAACATGGGGACAAAATGCTCCACACGAAGTATATCCCTCATTGGTGAGATCTGATCATAAACTAATCTCACTGGAAATCCACATCCGCCCCACCCCAAACAAAAGACCATAGTGAAGAACTTCTCTAAAGCAAACTTCACACTACTCAAGACTGGTGTGGTATCCTTCAAGGCCCCTGAGCCAGAGGAAACCACAACCCAAGCTGCGGAAGCCCTTACAAATGCCTTCTATGAACACCTCCAGGACTGCATGGATCAGGCAATCCCAAATAAAACCAAGACTCTTTCCACAAAGGGCAAGCGTCCAGTCTGGTGGACCCCAGCCATTAACAAACTTTACAATAAAAGGAGAAAGCTATTACATGATAGAACAAAATCCATAAAAGGGAAGTCACCCCTGATCATTATTAGTAAAAAATTACGAGCACTCATAAAATCAACTAAGGCCAATTTTGAGAGACAAATTGCCATGGATTCAAAGGACAATCATAAGGCCTTTTTCAGCTATGTTAGGAACCTGGGTGGAAACTCCCAGATATGCTCAGAATTAGTCCAAAATGATACAAAAATCACTGAACCCACAGACACTGCCAACATACTGGCAGACAGGTTCAGTGCAAACTTCACCCCCTCTCCCCTAAAGGAGAGATAACTATCCCAGCCGAGTGTAGCCTCCCGGACATCTCAAATGCGCAGGTGAAAGCTGCTCTCTCTAAAGCTAAAAACACAGCACCAATGGGACCGGATGGCGTCCCCGGCTGTGTGCTACACGAGCTAAATGAGGAATTAACCCCGCACATAAGGCAGCTGTTTAATCTCAGCCTTACCACAGGATACGTGCCCAAGGAGTGGCGTACGGCAACTGTGGTCCCACTCCACAAAGGCGCCTCTACGGACCCTGGTAATTACCGCCCCATAAGCTTAACAAGTCTAGTCTGCAAAGCTATGGAGAGGATCATAATGGAGCTCATAAACAAAGATATAGGGGACTTGCAGACATTGGACCCGACCCAGTTTGGCTTTGTCAAGGGAAGATCATGCCTTTTGAACTTGGTCGACTTCTTCGAAACAGTCACCAAGGCCATTGATGAGGAAAGGCAGTCCATACAGCCTACCTTGACCTTGCAAAGGCTTTCGACACAATACCCCACTCGGGTATTGTAGAAAAACTTACCAGCTTAAATGTAAACCCATATGTCACAAGATGGGTTGCAAACTGGCTTAAGGACAGAACCCACAGGGTTAGAGTTGCTGGCGCTGTGTCAGACTCCAAGCCGGTCACAAGTGGTGTCCCACAGGGCTCGGTCCTTGGCCTCCTATTGTTTGGCATCTACTTCTCAGAAGTACAGGCCAGCATGGGAGGACTTTGGCTGACAAAGTTTGCAGACGACTGCAAACTGGGCCATAGTGGAAAGTGCATCGGACACGGATATCCTTCAGAAGGGACTCACGGAAACAGATAGCTGGTGCCAGAGCCATGGCCTGAAGTTAAATGCAAAAAATGTATAGTCATACCCTTCGGGAAAAACAAGGTAACCCCAAGCTACCATATAGGTGGCAATCCACTAAGCACAGAAGAGGTTATCAGGGACCTGGGGACCCAGGTTGACAGTGGCCTTTCTTTTGACACTCACATTGCTAAAGTGGTTAGAAAGACCTTCTACATTGCCCACCTGATCATGAAGGGATTCACATCCAGATCTAGTGAGGTCATTGTTCCCCTGTACTCTTCACTTATCAGACCAATGATCGAGTACAATGCCCCATTCGGGATGCATCTCACCCGACATCTGCAGCAATTGGAGAGACCCCAAAAGTTCCTCACCAAAAGGATAAAGGGACTCCAAAATCTGTCATATGCTGCCAGATTGAAGAAACTCCAGCTCTATTCAGTCGCATACCGTCTACTCAGAGATGACATGTGCCTGACATACAAGGCCATGTCCAACCCGGAATTAATGGACATGCTCCACCTCAAAAAATCCAAATCCACCAAAACCACTAGAGCAAGCGACTTAAACCTTAGCACGGATATAAATAGGATGTGCTGGAGGGATAGATTTATCACTCAGAGACTCCCTATGCTGTGGAATAAAATCCCGGTCCATGTGAGGCAGAACACCTCGCTGACTCTGTTCAAGAGAAATCTAGACCTGTGGATGGGAGATCGTAGGTTTACCCCGGGAATCATCTCTGTGTCACTGCTGGACAGAGGCACAACAAACTAATGGGCACAGTATTTTTTTCATATAAGGGGTGGCGTAAGCCACAAAAATTTGGGCTAGGCTTATAAATGCCTTAGGGCAGATAGCCTAGTATAAACCTATGAAGCTATGAACCTATAATCTCTTACGATGGGATCTATCTCCACAGGAGTCCTGGGAAGAACCATGAATCTTTCTGAACCACAATTTTCTGCCACCTCTCTGGTTTTGGGAGAAGGTCCAACGGATTCCAATGCCTGACAAAATCTTCCCATCTTGTTCACTCCTGGAGAGTCTCCTTTACCTTGAGGCTGAATAAGATGGATCCATCAAAGGGGGCATAGATGAGCAAAAAACTGAAGGGTTCCACAAAATCAGAAAGGCATATTTAGGCATACATTCTAAAGATTATTCCTGAGCGTGCCAATCTAGCTGCTCCCTCTGAGGCACAAGAAATCAATCTCATGGAGTAACTGGATAGAGACTGGAGGGTGGCCAGTTGTAAAGAAATTGTCTTTGTTTTCTGCAGACATGGACCCAAAGAAGGTAATGGAAAATTGAGTAATTCCCTCTGAAATCTTGTCACATGTACCAGAGAAGTTTAAACTCCTGAGGGTGAAGGGTGCTGACACATAGATAAGCTTTTCATACCTTTTCCAATGCACTAGATAACCCTATTAGGGGGATGGACAGTAAAACTCTGTTCTGTGAGTTCCTTCTTGGTAGCTGCTGTAACCACTACAGTATCCAAAGGGAGACACTTGCTCTAGTGAGCCAGATCCTTAAGTGCCACAAGGTACTTGTCAGGATGTTTGGGATAGGTTCCATGACATCCAGATCCTTTTTAAGTCCAGAGAAAGATAAAGTCTACCATCTAATCCACTTAAGTAACTACCCAAATTGTAGCTGAGGTGGTTCTGAAAGCTTCAAGGAACACAGACTTCTTTTGGGAAGGGAGTCTGAAGACCAACCATTTTCTGTCTCAAAAGTTTGAGTTGTTCATCAAAGGAGATGTCCTCAAGGGGTGATATGAGGGATACTTCCCCCTCATCAAAGTCAGTGTCTTCAGTTAAAGACTCTTGTGGAGAGTATAGGCATCTCCTCTTTCATGTACACTTGGAGTCTCGATGGGACAGGATGAAAAGACCCCGAACATAGGGCTGACCCAAGGGGTGTGAGGATGCCTTTTCCCTAGAAGAGAAGTTTCTCTCCACTACTTCCAAAGCTGAAGCCATGGAAGCGGCAAGCCTCAACGTCACTAGATCAGTAGAAGTCTGTGTAGGATGAAACCCAACCCCCCCCCCCCTCGACTCCAGCCTCAAAGCAGAGGTCGGAACAAAGCTAGTGCCAAGGCTCAGAGAGGATGTTTATGAGAGCATCAAAGTTCATTAAAGCCCCCTGGATCTATTACCAACACTATGGCTCCAAGATCCATCTAGATCAGACAAGATTGGACCCATCTGCATCAGACAGGGTAGCAGAATCAAGGAAGGCCAAGTCTTCTGATCGGACACAGACATACTCATATGTTTCGGGTCCAATATCTCTGAAACCACTAGATGGCTTACAGTAGGAGTCAAAGGTCGGAGCTTTGTATTAGAAAGGCTCACATTTCCAATGGGAGATGGAGCCAGAATGACACCCAACTGGATCTGGGTTCTGAGAAAGTTTCTCATCATCCTATCCACATCTGCTTCTGTTAAGCTCCTAGATGACCTGATGGAAGATGATGTCAAAGGTGGATGCAACAGTCTTTTTGGTGTGTCCTGAAGGAAGGGAGAGTGCAGCCTCGAAGTTATTGGTTTTGGAGAAAATCTATCAGGAACCTGAGGTGACTTGGATCAAATTAAATCTGAGTGACAGGATGGATCCGATGTTTTAGATTTTGTCAGCATTGGAGCCATGGACATAGATGGATCTGACATTTTAGAAACCTTCTTGACCAGAGCCGAGCCCGAAAAAGTAGGAGGAGGAGAGTGGTCTTATGCTTCTCCTGAGGATTTCCTGGAGGAAGATGCGGCCCCAGAAGTAGATGAAGCTGAAGAAGCAAGACATCATTTTAATGTCAGTTTATTCTTTTTTTTTTGACCAGGGCCTAGTTGCTAAAACTAACATAAATTTCACATTCTACATCAAGGTAACCTTGATCAAGGCAGTAAACACATTCCGAATGACTGATGGAATTGGGAATTTTCTGCCCACAAGTGTAGCACTTTTTAAAACCAGTAGGTTTCTCTGACATCCTAAGAAAAGACGTACCTGTAAAAGGAAAGGCTAAACAGATAAAATACCAACAACGGTAATCAACAATACCCTAGGGTAGAGGAGGGAAGTGTAATACTAACAGAAATATCACTGAGGTAAACAAAAGAACCCATAAGGGCTGAAGGCCTAAAAGAAAAAAAAAATCTAATTAAATCCTAAAAGAAGTTATTTAAATCTGTTTATGAAACACTTTTTTTTGTAGAGGTGCATGAAGTAAAGAAATAGAAAGAATCTCCAACTGGATAGAAATTATCTAAAAATATCACTCATCTCCCACACTCGAGCTAACAGTGACCACATATTAGTGCTTAAGCGGCAAACAAGAGCTGAGGTAACTAAACAGAAGAGAGGGATTATGGGTAAGGGGAGGACCTCAAGCTACAGAACCTAAAGTTTGTCAGAGTGGTCATTGACAGACCTGAAGTTGCAGCTGAAACCCACCAGTTGAGGAAAAGATTAAAAAAAGACATCATCAGATGAATGAGAGAGTTTCAGTTCTCACTGGGGCAGAAAATAAAAGAAGATAAAACAAAAACTACATTACTAAACAATGCAACTTTTCATGACTGGGTTCTGCAATACACATACTTATGGGGAAAAAGATGAAGCATTTAGAGTTATGACTTATAAAGGGGTCATTTAAGAGATAAAGAGATACTAGTATATTGTATGCAAGTCTTTAAGAAGAATAGTAACAACTATTCAGAATACTGATTTCACAAAGTAGCAGAAAGTATTCTAAGCACTGAGCCAAGAAAGGAATGGATAAACATTTTACTAAAATGTCGCAGTGGTGCAGCGGTAGTGTTGTCGCCTCACAACAAGAGGTTCTCCGGTTCGATTCTTGGCTGGGGTGCCTTCTGTGTGGAGTCTGCATGTCCTCCCTGCGTTCGTGTGGGTTTCGTCTGGGTGCTCTGGTTTCCTCCCACGTTACAAAGACATGCATCTGGAGCATTTCTCCCCGGGCCTCCGCTGAAAATTGGCTTTGTTCCAAGTTGGACTTTCCCGGTTAACAAATGTTAAATATATAAAATAAAAGGGAAGTCTGCAAGAAGAATTATAGAATAAACGTAAAAGGGGACTGGAATTTATGGAAAGAAATTAGGAAAGGAACAGAGATACTGGCAGAAATTAAGACGGAAGGGAAGTGTAACACAGTGGGATGAGGCTAAGCAGGAGTCTGAACTGCAGTTTAGAGATTTCCTTCCCTACCAAGGACTGATTTAGGAAATGCCAAGTTAAAGACTAGGTTTTGTAGAGCTTTTATTTATGCCTAGAACACAAGAATCTGTTAAAAACAGATAACTGTAGGACATATAAATTACTCTACACAGACTATAAAACTCAATCACAGGAGGTTACAAAAGTTTTAAGAAGAGAAAGCAGAAGTGCAATTTTCTGTAGGGCTCCAAAATGTATTACAAAGGTCGGAAGGTTTAGGAGTTTTGCACAGAAATATTTGCAGAGGTATGTTTATACGTATATGTAGAATTCAGAGGTTTTTTTCCACAGAAAGAAAATGTTGGAGATGTGATGGGGAAGAAAGAACTAAATGGGGTCATATTCTCTGGGATATAAGATGGAAGAATTTAACATTCCCTACAGTGTATCTTGACACAAATGTCAGGACAAAATGGTAGTAATAAAGGAATTAATTTTGAGCTGGCATATATATGATCTACTAAGTTTAATATTACTGCATGCTAAAAAGGCAATTTCTAGAAAACAGAGATCAAAATCTATACCAAGCGTACTGTAAAATGGATAAAAAATAAAACTGGAAGAAAGACAAAAAAGGGAAGAAGCATATTTCACAGAAATAAATGAAATTTATGTGAAGAAAACATACAAAATAAAGCTCAGGAAAAGGAAGAGAGCTTTAAGAGAAGGTAGGAAATGAGCAATTTAAGTAATGCTGAAGTGAACAAGTGTTAGTAAAAAGAAAATGACCTGCATAAAGATAAAATTTAATAGAAAAAGAAAATCTGTAGTAATGTATGTGAACTCAAGTGCAGTCTAAATGTGATGATTTAACGAGGTTCTTCCGTTCGATTCTCGGCCAGAGCGTCTTCTGTGTGGAGTCTACATGTCCTCCCCGTGGTCGAGTGACGCTAAAGACATGCAGGTATGTGCGAGTGTGAATGTGTGTGCCTTCTTTGAAGGTTGGGCATCGGGCTGGCAACTCAGCACCGTAAAAATCCACTGCCAAACATGAGCGGACTGGAGTTCTGCTGTGGTGACTCCTAACTGGGAAAAGCCGAAAGACTTTTTTTAAAAATGGCCATTCCTATACTGTGCAGAAAACTGCTGCACCACAGCACAGCCTTCGGGGTGAGGAATACATGTTCATGAATTTTAGGAAGGCTGTGGGACAAGTGAAATCTTTATCTTCAATTTCTTCTCATACAGCCCGTTTTGGAAAGTAACCTAAATGCACCTCTTTCTTTAAAACATATACAATTCCTGCAATTAACTTTCATACTCATGCATTTCAGCACTTAAATAAGATGAACTTTCATATAAATATGCTTTGCACAAAGCAATAGCTTGTTTTGTTGCATACTGAAAAGAACAGTATTTTCCCCTTTATCAGCTAGCTTTTTGACAAGTCTCTCAGTTTTATTTTCTGAAGTACCATCTGTTACCTATCTAGTCACATCACAACTACATTTTCATAACACAGAATTTAAATTAAAACGAATCACTGCAGAAAAAAGCCTAATGGAAATATTAGAGTATATATATATATATATATATATATATATATATATATATATATATATATATATATATATACATACACTCTATGTCCTGTTAATATACATACTGACAAGCTCCTAGGAAGCGTTTAATACTTATTTACTATAAGATATGCAAGGTATTATCAGAATTACATTCAACAAAGTCACATTTATTTTAGGCATGTGATACTCATGTCACAAAATAATTTCATACATGTACCCCTGTGTTACGTTTAATTAACTCCATTTTAAATGATGTTTAATAAGAAAAACAATAGAGACAAACTACAGTCCAATATGCAATACTGAAACTGTAGGAAGAAAGTGGAATCCAAGCTGCAATGCACACATTTCATATATATTTAGTTAAAAAAATGTACATAATTTCCTCATCTATCTCCAAGTGTTCAAAAACAGTCAAAAACCTCAAGGGACAATTAATTTTTTACAGGTGTCAGAACAAAATGAAACAAAGTTTCTAACTTGGCCATTTGGCATTAACCTATTCATGAATGCATCCATTAGATTGCTGGGAAAATCTTATCCTTGCTTTTTGTTGTTATTGTTGTTGTTGAAACACAACAAAAAACATGCTGTGGGCAAGACAAAGGTTATCAGTGTGATTCATTCCATCAATCTGTCTTTCTGGAAGAAGACTGAGGGAGCCCATACTACTAATACTGACGCTATTTTCACTTCTGTTTCTAGTATCAGAGATCTCACATAAACTCTACCTCTGTTTTCCCTCCCATAAGAAGGCTTTCTTCCAAGAATAAACATTTTTTTTCATACTTGTAATCACCCTCATCACCACCAAAGTGCAAACAGTTTGTATATTTGGGTTCCATGCAATAAATAAAATGCTATGCTGGCTGTAAGTGTGTGTGTGTGTGTGTGTGTGTGTGTGTGTGTGTGTGTGTGTGTGTGTGTGTGTGTGTACATATACACACACACACACACACAAGTATATATATAACCCAGCCACTGGGGATGCACAAGCCAGTGCATTTCTTTGTGCCGGTCCCAAGCCCAGATAAATGGGGAGGGTTGCGTCAGGAAGGGCAGCCGGCGTAAAATTTTGCCAAATCATACATGCAGACAACAGTACAGATATACATACCAGATCAGTAGAGGCCTGGGTTAACAATGACCGCCAAACGTACTGTTGGCCAACAGGGTGCTGGCGGAAATTGGGCTACTGTTGGCCGAAGGAGGAGAAAAGGGGGAAGGCATGCCCAAAGGCAGGTAAAGGCTAGGACTGTGATAGTGAGGGTCGTAACTTTGAATGTTGGCAGTATGACTGGTATAGGGAGAGAGCTAGCTGATATGATGGACCGAAGGAAGGTTGGTATATTGTGTGTGCAAGAGACCAGATGGAAGGGGAGCAAGGCTAGGTGTATCGGAGGTGTTTTCAAATTGTTTTATCATGGTGTGGATGGAAGGAGAAATGGCGTAGGCATTATCCTAAAGGAACAGTATGCTAAGAGTGTTTTGGAGGTGAAAAGAGTGTCGGATAGAGTGATGTTTATGAAACTGGAAATTGATGGTGCAACGATGAATGTTGTTAGTGCATATGCTCCACAAGTTGGGTGTGCGATGGATGAGAAAGAAAAATTTTGTTGCGAGTTGGATGAAGTGGTGATGCCTGCACCCAAGGGTGAGAGACTTGTGACTGGAGCAGATTTCAATGGGCATGTTGGTGAAGGGAACAGAGGGGATGAGGAAGTGATGGGTAGGTATGGTGTTAAGCAAAGGAATGCAGAAGGTCAGATGGTAGTGGATTTTGCGAAAAGGATGGACATGGCTGTGATGAATACGTATTTTAACAAGAGGGAGGAGCATAGGGTGACATACAAGAGTGGAGGAAGATGCGCACAGGTGGATTATATCTTATGTAGAAGGGCCAGTCTGAAGGAAATTGGAGACTGTAAAGTGGTGGCAGGGGAAAGTGTAGTTAGACAGCATAGGATGGTGGTTTGTAGGATGACATTGGTGATCACGAAGAGGATGATGAGTGTGAGGGCAGCATCAAAGATCAAATGGTGGAAATTGAAAAAGGGTAATTGTGAGGTGATGTCCAGGAAAGAGTTAAGACAGGCACTGGGTGGCAGTGAAAAGTTACAGAATAGCTGGGTAGATACAGCAGAGCTACTAAGAGAGATGGCTAGAAAGGTGCTTGGTGTGACATCAGGAAAGAGGAGGGAGGACAAGGAGACCTGGTGGTGGAATGAAGAAGTACAGCAGAGTATACAGAGAAAGAGGTTGGCGAACAATAAGTGGGATTGTCAGAGAGATGAAGAAAGTAGACAAGAGTATAAGGAGATGAGGTGCATGGCAAAGAGGGAGGTGGCGAAGGCTAAGGATAAGGCGTATGAAGAGTTGTATGAAAGGTTGGACACTAAGGAGGGAGAAAAAGGACTTGTACCGATTGGCTAGCAAAGATGCGCAGCAGGTAAGGGTGATACAGGATAATAAGGGAAACATACTCACAAGCGAGGAGAGTGTGTTGAGCAGATGAAAAGAGTACTTTGAGGGGTTGATGAATGAAGAGAATGAGACGGAGAGAAGGTTGGATGATGTGAGGATAGTGAATCATGAAGTGCAGTGGATTAGCAAGGAGGAAGTAAGGATAGCTATGAAGAGGATGAAGAACGGAAAGGTTGTTGGTCCAGATGACATACCTGTGGAAGCATGGAGGTGCTTAGCTGAAATGGCAGTGGAGTTTTTAACTAGATTGTTTAATGAAATCTTGAAAAGTGAGAGGATGCCTGAGGAATGGAGAAGAAGTGTTTTGGTACAGATTTTTAAGAATAAGGGTGATGTGCAGAGCTGTAGTAACTACAGAGGGATTAAATTGATGAGTCACAGCATGAAGTTATGGGAAAGAGTAGTGGAAGCTAGGTTAAGAAGGGAGGTGATGATTAGTGATCAGCAGTATGGTTTCATGCCAGGAAAGAGCACTACAGATGCAATGTTTGCTCTGAGAGTGTTGATGGAGAAGTACAGAGAAGGTCAGAAGGAGTTGCATTGTGTCTTTGTGGATTTAGAGAAAGAATATGACAGGGTGCCTAGAGAGGAGTTGTGGTATTGTATGAGGAAGTCGGGAGTGTCAGAGAAGTATGTAAGAGTGGTACAGGATATGTACGAGGGTAGTGTGACAGCAGTGAGAGTGACTGATGCATTTAAGGTGGAGGTGGGATTACATCAAGGATCAGCTCTGAGCCCTTTCTTATTTGCAATGGTGATGGACAGGTTGACAGACGAGATCAGACAGGAGTCCCCGTGGACTATGATGTTTGCAGATGACATTGTAATCTGTAGTGAGAGTAGGGAACAGGTGGAGGAGACCCTGGAGAGGTGAAGATATACTCTAGAGAGAAGAGGAATGAAGGTCAGCAGGACTAAGACAGAATATATGTGTGTGAATGAGAGGGAGGATGGAGGAATGATGAGGATGCAGGGAGTAGAAGTGGTGAAGGTGGATGAGTTTAAATACTTGGGATCGTTCAGAGTAATGGTGAGTGTGGAAGAGAGGTGAAGAAGAGAATACAGGCAGGACGGAGTAGGTTGGTAAGAGTGTCAGGAGTGATTCGTGACAGACGAGTACCAGTAAGAGTGAAAGGGAAGGTCTACAAGAGGGTAGTGAGACCAGCTATGTTATATGGATTGGAGACAGTGGCATTGACATAAAGGCAGGAGTCAGAGCTTGACGTGGCAGAGTTGAAGATGTTAAGATTTGCACTGGGTGTGACGAGGATGGACAGGATTAGGAATAAGTATGTTAGAGGGTCAGCCCAGGTTGGAAGGTTTGGAGACAAAGCCAGAGAGGCAAAATTACATTGGTTTGGACATGTGCTGAGGAGGGATGCAGAGTATTTTGGGAAAAAGATGCTAAGGATGAAGCTGCCAGGAAACAGGAAAAGAGGAAGGCCTAAGATAATGTTTATGGATGTGGTGAGAGAGGACATGTAGGTGGTTGGTGTGACAGAGCAAGATGCAGAGGACAGGAAGAAATGAAAACAGTTGATCTGCTGTAGTGACCCCCAATGGGAGCAGCTGGAAAAGAAGAAGAAGATATATATATATATATATATATATATATATATATAGATAGATAGATATGTATGTATATATATATATATATATATATATATATATATATATATATATGTACATACATACAAAACACATACATGTGTGTATATCTAACAGAGCACTTATGTCAGCTGGTTTGAAGAGAGTTAGCTTCTTCATCAATAAATTCAGAACCTGAGCAAGGAGGACATCTTTTGGGAACTTTTAAGTAAAAAATAACTGTTAGAGGCCATAAGTAGTGCCATTTCTGGAAATGCTGGCACACAAGCTAAAATAGTAAGAAATGCATACTTTGAGATAGAACTATGCCAAGCTGTATTCAAAGAGATGTTATTTCTGGAATTAGAGAAATCAAAGTGAGTAATCCCTTAGTGCCAATCTATGACACAAAACTTTTCCACTTTTGCAGATTTCACTGTGTTAGGCCTTCTGGCCTTCATTAGGATGCTGGAAAAAAGTCACTGTTGTGTATTAAGATCTTGCCAATCAAGGTGAAAGATTCAGTCTTAAGATAGTAGTAGGACAGTAAATACTTGTGGAGAATTAAGGGCTAAGAAAGAAAGGAGGCTAATTGTGTCAACAGAAAGAACAATGATTGCAATGCCAAATAATATGTGGTTGGGTCAGTTCTACTTTGCTTCAAATAAACCTTGCTCATAAGAAGAAAAAGTGGAAAGGCACACAATAAAGTGGAAAGCAACTTTACTTTCCAGTCTGATCAAGTAGCAGGACATAAAGTATTCAGAGCTGATTTGTTTCATGTTTCCCCATCTCCATGCCTGCTTACAAGCCATCCTCATCCCATAAGCCCTAAACTCATGCATTCCCACCCCTCACTGCTCTGGATATCCCCAAGTAACGAGGTGGGAGCTGACTAGAGGAGCCATCAAACAAGGCAGCCATAGAGGCTGTTTGTACCCTCATCTGTATTTACTGATGCAGGCTAGGAGGCCATCTCTAATATCTACACTTTACCCCTCAGTGACTGACGAGGGCACTCATGTCACTGCAAGGGTCTATTACACCCTTCTGATGTATGTTTGAGAGAGATGTAGTTTGGGTTTGCTAAGCTGATTCAAAGCACCACATATTTCCGAGCGTTTGTTACTGGATTTTTACACAATTCCTTCAAGGAAAACTAGGAGAATACAATGTGACACAAAACCTATAGCTTCTATGTATTGTCTTGCTGTGATTTGCTCCAGTTTCAAAATCTGTCACCACATTTTAAATTTTGGATAGTTTTTCCAGGCAAAGGAATGCCTTCCTTTGAAATGCTTCTACGTCTTCCCACAGACATATGAATTATCAAAACTTCTAAAAACTGCATCTAAGAGAAAGCCAGTCTGATCTGGTGAAGTGGGACATCTTAAGACCAGTTAGTAACAGGTAATCATTCAAACAACAGATGATTATGTTATGCTTTCAGAAATGTGCAGACACTAGAAGTAAACATTCAGTAAATAATATGGAGGCTATGGAAGTCCAAACGTCAGAGTTAATGACCAAAACCAGCCTGCAGCATAGTCAAACCCGAGAGATTTTCTGAAAACAGCCTTGCGTATCCTCCATGTTCACCGATGCCATTTAGGTTCCTTCATTTGAATTCTGGTTAAAAGTACTGTACATTTCTCTGAAAAACTGTTCTCACCCTTCTCTTTTCTACTTCCATTATACAAGTGCCTAGTTTTACAAAGAGTAACTTCAGTATTAGGTGCATTCAAAAAACAAGACTTAAAATGATTTGGATATTTTTCTGTCTATAAATGACACTTGCCTTCTAACTACTCTACCAGACATAAGTGAGTGTGATACCGCATCCACACAGCCACATTCATATTTTAAGATGTGCACACCTGTTTTACCTATAGGGGGATGCAGTTTCTCAACTTTCTCTTCTTCCTCTTTACAAGGCACTTTTTTATACTGGTTTATCAACCTAAACCAATACACAGCTTCGATAAGAACTCATATGACATAAGCAATTTATAGCTCTGAAAAACAACATACTAGAAACACAGGTCTTTATTGTACATTTCTAATAATCTTAACTCCTTGTCAAAGGGCAATGAGACCAAATGAGCAAATGTTTCATAATGAGGCACATCAGACAAGGATATAGTTGAGGAATCTGTCTTGAAATGTCTATAAAAGTCCTGCCCTTCTGACTCCCCTTAGGAAGTTTACACATTCTGTCAGGTTGGGGCCTCAGTGTTAGGGAAAACAGTGCTGCCTTTCATAACTCCATTAAAGCTTTTAATGAGGCATTCTACATCTGCATTCTAAGCATCACATCAGTTTTCTATACGTCTCTTCCATATGGGGGCAATTAAATATCTCATGCAAGTTATGGTTTTATCCAAGGTAATGTCCTCAGGTGGAGAAGCATTAGACAGCAAACATGTCCACCTTGTCCAAGTTATAAAACTCAGTAAACTAAATCTGTGAAATATAGACATTTCCTTCTTCAATCGAAGAAAGAGGAAAAGGACTCCCTTCCTTTTTTCCTTTATAAGCCTTCAGCTGTACCTGCAAAGGTTCCCTTATCTCAGTTATAATGGAACATGACTCTCAGCACAGTGTTGCTTGGCTATTCCTTTTACAATGCTGAAATATTCCCTTCTAAATAATTTGCATTGAAAAGGAGGAGGAGTGTAAACAATCAAGAGTGCTGCTGGAAATTTCTACCAAAGAAAAGGTTTCTTTAGCCCGAGAAACTGTTACGATTACTGACCACACTGCACTTACAGCCATCCATCCTTTTGATTTCCAATGAAATTATGGATGGTTCTGCCACTGGTACCAATTGCAATGCCCATTTTAATGTAAAAGTGTGAAGCACTGAGGCCAGACTTTGTTCTTTAGGTACTTCAGAAACCAGCTTTTCATCTATGTTTCTCTAAGCTACCAAAGAGGAAGAAGCACCTTCTTCAACAGACCTGGTCAAAAAAATGCGATTCCTATTATAATCCAATAATGAAAAATCATTTACATTCTCACTCTTTTCTGTCATGTTATGTGGTTTCTCTTCCTTCAATTCCATTTTATTGCAAACTTCTACTTTCACTGACTTCTAACTTCTTAGTTAAGGAAACGTCTTTTTCTTTGATGTTTTGCTTTAAACTCTTGAAGGTTTTTAAGTAAGGTATAAAAATAAACCAGTCATCTCAGTCTAGCCTCTCCATAAAAATCTGAAGTCCAATAAAACTATATAATCATGTTCAAGTCCTAAACAAAGCAGGCAGTATAACACAAGTTTATTTATAGGTTTAAGAGAAGAGCAAAAGTTCTCACTTCTACAACCACAGGAATGGAATTATACAGTTTCCTGAAGAAATGACAATATTCTGGATGCTTTCTCAAGAAAAAAGATGAACTTGTGAAACACTAGCTGCTAAGAGGAAGTAATTCCATTCAGAAGGACTGACGAACTATTAGGTTCTCAGACAGCTTGAAGAACTAATGACAGCAAGAATGTGCCATTTACGTGGGAGTCCTGTACCACCTGCCTCAACAACTTTGCAGGCACGGGACCTGATGTGCATCTTGACATACGAAGGATTACAAAGGTCATCTTCAAAAGGCTGAAACTGTTCATACCAAGTCTGTGATTGCAGAATTTTGCAGCATTCCCCTTTAAATCAATATACACCAATCCTGGAGTTAATATAGGAAAGTAACAGGGATGTGACGGTAGCATCCCCTATGGAGGGAGGTGCGGCAAGGTTTGCTTCCTTGAAAAAATGTTATAAACATTTAACTGCGAATTTTAACATGTAATGTGTTTTACTGAAATTGCATTTAATTTTTTTTTTTTTTTTTTGTGGAGTTGTGAGGCTCTCATACAGACCTGAAATACTGTGAACTACAAGCTGCAGTGGCTGAGTTGCCTAGCTTCTTACAGCAGCTCTGAACTTTCTGTAAGTAAACTATTTTGTTCTTCAGCTAAGCCAGTTTTGGTAATAGTAGCAGGCCTGAGCAATTACAAACAGCCTACGTGGGAGCTTGGCTGTACTACAAAAACTCTTGGATCTGGTTTTTCCTGGTTTGTACAGATCTGTTTTACTGATTGGATTACTGTCCCGGTCTTTAACTCATTAATACCTATGTGGTGTGTAATGTCGCACCTCTAGCAGTCTATACACTTGCATTCCAAAGCATTTTCTGAAAAATGGACTTAAAAAGCATAAGATAAACAAATGTAAATTTTTTGTGAACAATAAAAGCTATTAAATCTATACAAATAACCGGTCTATATTACAACACCGAACTTTCAAAATTTAAAGTGTTCTAATATCGAACCCTATTAATCAAAAATTCAAAACAGCGAACATACTGAACAGCAAATTTTTTCCTAGGGAAAAATTCACTGTTCCAAAACACATACACACACAACACAAGCACACCAAACAAACAGCAATCCACACACATACACCTAAACTCTTACACCTAACCCTACACTAAGCTATACATACATCACTAACTATCCACTTACCTTAACCCAAACCCTAACCCTAAGGTTCATCACTATTGCACAGTCACCTCACCCGCGCCCTAACCCTAACTCACCTACCCCACCCTAACCCTCACGTCCACACAATTGCACACTTACGTGAACCCGACCCATAACTTTCACCACAGCGCTGAAAATACTGAAGCAACAGAAATGGGCAACCAAATTCTTTCCCTAGGAAAAAAATCGGTTTTCTGTTTCTTCGATACTTTTAGCGTTCGCTGAAAACTGGTCGATATTAGAACACTCAAAATTTTGAAAGTTCGGTGTTCTAATATAGAACCCAAATAACAATGTTATCAGCAAGAAGTATTCTTTGCAGTGATAATTGCCAGTGCATTCATAGTCTTTCCATAAATACTACATTAATATGCACACAAACACCAAATTATATTTTTTCTTAAATTTTCACAAATTGTCATATCTTGGAAACTTTTCTACCTGGACATATACTGTTAGAATATATTTGTTAACCAGACAAACTTTCACGTGACAACAAACTATTCCACTGTGAGTTCATATATATTGAGATATTTACAGAAATATGAAAACATATGTTTAACAGTTTATTTCCATAATTAATAACAAACAACTAGCAATATCTTAGGTACAGTGTGATATAAGTGGACAACAGCAATAAATTTTCCTGTCCTCATGGCCATATACTCTATGCCCCTCAATAACAGGTAGGGCTCTCAGTTATGCAAATATGAACATAAATATGAAAATATGAATAATAAGTGTCAAATTAATTGATTACTTTCACTAATGTTGGGCATCCTAGATTAACAATCTTTGTGTCATTTTGTTAACAACTTTTATGCACTTTCTAATACTGCCTATTACTAGCTGATAAATTTCTTGGTTAAAGAAGCCAGGCCCATAAAAATGGTCTGGACACCATAAGGATGTATGGGTGTGAACTAGAAATATACTAAAATGGTGTTATAGCCCTGAGTGAGTTTATTAATTTTACACATCATTGGCTAAAACATTTTTTCTTGCCATGTTGGCTCACATGCAGACCTGAAATAATGTGGACTACAAGCTGAATGACTTGCCTGGCTTCTTAAAGCAGCTCAACATTTTCCCCAACCCTTCCACATTTTGCATGTTGTGCTTGTAAAAGCTAGTGTTTCTGGTTTCCACCCCTTATGGTAAATGGTCTTTAAAGTCCACCCCTTATGGTAAATGGTCTTTAAAGTCCATCCCTCTCCCTTTGACTGCCATTATCAGTTGTACAAGCTAATTAAGTACTTTCCCCACCTATTGTTTTCACAGCTCCATAATATTTAAAGCCCACTCTGCAAACCAGTATTGCTCTCAAGTTAAATTACTCCAAACTGTCATTTTCACAGAGCTCTCATCTGCTTGGTGTCCTTACCGCACTCTGTGGACCTGAATTAATCCTTGGCAGATAAAATATTTTTTTCTGTTTTCCACTTCTTTTAACTTACTACAGTGCTACTGCTTCCCTTCTGCTTTATCTGCAGATTTTTGCACTTTAAGTAATTTTCAAGTGCCCTGATTTCATACTTGTTGCTGACTGCTGAGAAATGCTCTTTTCAGAAGCTTTACTGGCACTCTTATCGAGTAATTTGCTACTTTGTACAAGTTGTGTTGGCACTTAACTGTTGTATTCCTGCACTTTTGGCCTGCTAAAAGGATTGTAACACAGCTGTCTGTATTTTATGTGAATATATATTGGCACATTTGTGAGGTTCTTGGCTCATTAACACGGGGCTGAGCAATGCTTGGCATCCTTACCTGTGTCTCTGGAATGATTTCCTTGCATCATGTATCATCCAGGCAAAAGCTAAGTACTTGTGCTTAAAAATCACACTTCTAGACACTATTCAGTTGACTGACTGCCGAGTTCTTGCTTTATTGATTAATTTTATCTGCATTTAAGGCTGAAATTACTGCATTTGCTCAAACTGTCTTACTGCTCTGATTGACTTAAAGTTGTCTTGCCTAGCTAGTTGTTTTATGGTAGCATACATGTTTAAGCAATCTTTTTGTGCTTTTACAATAAAAGGACTGGGATATTCTATCTAGTGGCAGTAGATAGTGGCCTGGTCTGTACTAGTTGGGAAACACACAAGTAAGCTGTAAGTGTTGTCACTTTATTGGCCAAAGAGCTTAGAAGTCGTTTTTCCTGTGTTTTAAGCTCCTGTGAAAATTTGGTGTGTTTGTGTGTCACTGCACATCATGTAGTGGTGGTTAGTAGGGCCCTGTATAGACAAAACCACCTAGAAACCACATTTTCCTATAAAACTACACAAGTAAATTAGTGAATATAGGGCATATACTTGTGCGTTTGGTAGCATACAGCAGCTAGTTCACACATTGTGGAGTACTGCCCTTTGAATTTAATTATTATATAGTCTAGTCCAGCCCCAAAAGTGCCCCTAGTTAACCCACTATTAACCCTTCATACACTGCACCCTTGTAGCTCAGGCAACAAAGGACCGGACATCATGGACATACCTTTTCTCAATTCCTTTGCAGCCAGTTTAGTGGATATGGGTATCCTGACACAATGTAACAAATATCTAATGTTTACTGACAGACATGTAACCCTCAAAGCAACAAACACAGTATGCAAAAATGTGTCAAACACAGTATGCAAAATGTGTACATACACAGTGTGTCTGGAGGCGAAACTCTCACATAAAAGCACTCAAAATAACAAATTAGTTGTCAATAACACACATGCTATACCCACCACACATAGTACACACCCCACACACAGCCCTACGTATGCTGAGGCACTTAAATGCAATCTTCCTAAACCCCAAAGACCTTCCAGACATTCCAACTGCAAAAATTCTCAAGAAACTCAAAAGTACTCAGATGTAACACCACCCAAGACTGCACATACAGCCACACCCAGTGGAGCCTCAACTAGCAAGCCCATAAGGCAACCAATACACTACCCAGGACTCTAGTCATGGGAGACTCCATTGTATGGCATACTGATGCCCCACTCATGGGAAGAACAAAGAGAAAATAACATGCCTGTTGCCTATCGGGGCCAAAATCTATTAACTTGTACACGCACTCATGTCACTGCATCACAAGTACCAGTATAATTCAGTCACAGTCCATGTTGGTGTAAATGACTAGAGATGTACCAATCTAGGCTATAGGAAGAGAGACATTAGGACCTTGTGTCAAAGCCTGGCATGTGCCTAGTACTAACAAAGAACAAGGTAAAGTCCAGTGATCAGAAAGGTTAGGCAGGAAATTTTAAGTAGTGCCTAGTACTAAGCAGCATATTACCTTCACCAAAAATGATGTCACAATATGATTAGAAGATGACTGACTTTAACAATGGGCTTAGAGTCTGGTGTCATTATACAGGGATGCAGTATTCATCAGCATGGGAGGACCTGTTTAAAAAAACATGTTACTTTGTCAAGGATGGTCTGCACCTTTCTCCTCTAGGTTTTCGGATATTGGCTAAAACATTGTCCCTCCAAAAGAGCATTTTTAGGCAATGCTAAACTGATAAAAACTTCCAATATAGCAAAATCTATTCAGGGAAATATAAAGGTGCTACTGCTTAATGCCATGAGTTTGAACAAGAAGTTTCACTCCCTCCAAACTCTCCTCATCATGGATAATGGAGATATCTGTGTAAGTTACTGAAACATGGTTTAAAGTTCCAAAGAGTACCCTAGTAGTGCAGTGCTTAGTACGTTCCACACATTTAGACCAGCAACTACACAAGCAGGGAGTAAAGGTGGAGGTGTCTCGATCTACATCAATAACAAGCTCACCTCTAGGCTGATTAAACAGGATAACATGCTGAAGTTCCTCCACGTCCAGATTACCATGGACAAAATCCCACACCATACCATAATCTAGCAAGATATAGGACACACTCTACGATTCATGAAATTCATAGCTCATACTCAAACTAGACACTCACCATTCAACCAAATACCATACTGATGGGGATATTTATTATCCTTCTATAAAGTAGGGCTCTTACACAATCCCACATTTGCAAGTGCAAAGATGCCTGGAGTTTGTAAACACAAGCACCCTGAAAGAGATGGTGCATACGCCTACCAGAGATACAAACATATTGAACCTGGTACTCACAAACATGGGGGAATGCTGCCTCGCCATGTCATGTCCTCTCGGGTAAGGTAAGACCACAAAACAGTCTCCTTTGAAGTAAAAAAAACAGTTATGTAACCCCAGTAAACCTTATCACAGTTAGGAACTATTCCAAGCCAAACTACATTCTATTAAGCAATAACCTGTCAAAATGTCAAACCCCTCCAAATCTAGATAACACAGCAGCCTATGTGGAATCATTCACAGAAACTGTGCATAATCATGTCAATGACTGCATAGAGAAGGCTGTGCCTATCAGAAGCAAGCCCAAAACTAATTTAAAATAACAAACCATCCTGGTGGAACCCAAAAGTAAAGAGATTGTACAACAAAAGAAAAAAGCCATAGCTAAAATTAGGAAGTGCAACACCAAAAATTATAACAACTCCCTCATCCAACTGAACAGACAACTAAGATGACCAAGTCCAACAAAGCAAATTTTGAGGTAAAGATAACATCAAAGGCCAAGGACAACCACAGGGCCACCTTCAACTATGTCTAAAACCCCAAAGGCAGTACAAAACAGTGCGTCAAACTGCTGGTAAATGCAGCCATGTTCACAGAACCGGGAGATACAGAAAATCTTCTGGCTGATACATTCAGCTCCAACTTTACCCCCCCTCTCACCCCCAGTCATACCCCACGGGAAAAAAACATCTAACATAACCCCATCCAACTACCAGTACCAAGCAGGTCTTAAAGGCGCTCTCTATAGTCAAGAATACAGCTTTGAAGGGCCCCTGATAACATCCAAGGATACCTTTCAATAACCTGAAATATGACCTATTAGGGGCACTGAAGTCATTATTCAACCACAGAAAGGGAATATTCAGAGAAATGGTCATCTCAGACTTAGTATAAGCAAGTTCGTTCTTTTGGCCACTCAGCCTCTGTGTTTCGGGAGTCAGTCTAGTGGGTCCCGACAATACAAATGGTTATCATTGTGCCACTATACTCAGCCATCATCAGACCCATCGCGGAGTATGATGCTCCCTCCAGTATGCATCTGACTAGGGACATGCAACAACTAGACTGTCCACAAAGATTCCTTACAAAAAGAATACAGAGCATAAACACAATGCCCTATACAGATCACCTCAAAGCTCTAACCATATAATCTGTTTTCTACAGACTGCTGAGAGACTATTTATGCCTGACATACAAGGCATTCTTGGATCTCACCCTGATGGACCTTTTGCATATCTGCAAAACTAACAACATCAGAAGTACTAGATCCAAGGATTAAACATTGCAATTTAAACAGGACACATTGGAGTGACAGTATGCATCTCAGAAAATTCTCATTCTCTGGAACAGACTTCCCATCCCTGTGAAGCAAAGCTGCTCCCTAACTCTATTCTAGCATAACCTGGAACAGTGAATGGAATATTGGAAATTACTTCCTGGTGTGACACCTGTGTGTCTGATGAAGTGAGGCAGCAGTTAAAGCATGACCTAACTAACACTGCCTTAAAACAGCCATTAAGGCAAAATAACCCATGGACTACATTTAGGTTGCATGGCTTATAAAGGCCCCTGTGGTGATTAGCCTAGCATGACTCATATTTATGGGTTATATGCTTCTGAGAGAGAGAGAACAAAAGTTGTGTTTCCTCACAGAAAAGAGCAATTATTAAATGTCTGTCTGAGTAATGAGAAAACATCAAGTGGGTAAACACAAACATTATGACATACTGGTACAATGACTTTCTCTTTTCCTTTCACTGCAGTTTGTTACTAATTTTGTTCAAATAATGGGTCTGTTAATAGTCCTCATTCTTCTGTTCATGTCATCAAGAAACAGTCCAGTTAGAGATATGATAAGGCAGTATAGAAATACTCAGTTATTTCATGCGTAATATTCTTAAAGTTCTGTTTCACTGCAGCCAAAATGGAAGTGTTAATTATACTGAAGGTGAAATTCATGACCTCAGAAATGACTGTATCTTGATATGAATGTACCACGGATGGAATGATTCTAGGACTATTAGATGCAAGACAATGCTAGTGAAACAATTACAAAAAAATCTGAGCCCCTTGTAGGATGAAGGTTAATGTTAACCAAATTATGGTTGTTAAAATAATAAATATGAAATGTGCTTTTTTGAGTTAAGAGAAACTAAAGTCTCCCAAGATGCATGTAGTACCGTAATCAAGTACAGAAGCTATCCTATACAAAAATCATGTTCATCAGTATTCAGATGAGGTGCAAAGTTACATGAAATAATGCTGCACATATCTCCCAACTGTACCGAATTACTCGTTTTTTACCGAGTTTTGGGGTCCAAATAATGGGGTGCCACGATTCCCGAGTGGCACCCCTTCATTTCCGATTTTTTTCCCAGCTTTTTTTTTTTACATTTTTTTCTTTCGCTTTTGAGCTGATGTTATCACGTTTGCGATGACTTCAGCTCTGTCAGCCTGTCGGAATTGAGCTCAAGGGCTCACGTGCATGCATTTCATAGCTGCTTCACTATCGCACTGTTTGAATGGATCTGCGAGTGGGAAGGATTGCAAAGGAAACAACTAAGCATGGGTACTGCAAAGGTATTTTTTTATACTTTTTGAACAGCTTGTGAACTTTCTGGTGATTACTGCAGTGTGTGTGTGTGGAAATGGATTTAAGATACTGCAGAGTGAAATGGATTGGCTGTAGTTTATTTCTGCTTTGCTAGTGATGAACAGAGTTCTTTTATTTCTTTACAGGCTACAGATCATGAGCAAAATGGATTTGCTTTAGATTAGTTCATTTCTGTGATATTGCAGAGGTGTCTGGCATTTAGTTCTGTTAAGGTTTTTATTTCTTGTCTAAGATATTTCGTGAACGGAGTTTGAACACCTCGTGAACTTTCTGGTACTTACTGCGCAGTGTATGTGGAAACGGATTTAAGGTACTGCTACTGCAGATTTCTGCTTTGCTAGTGATGAACAGAGTTGTTTTAAGGTATTTATTTGCAGGCTACAGCTCGTGAGCAAAACAGTTTTGCTTTATTTCATTTCTGCGATACTGCAGTGTGTGTCTGGTGCTTAGTTCTTTTAAGGTACTTATTTCTTGTGGTATTAAGTGAACGGAGTTTGAACAGCTCTTGAACTTTCTGGTGCTTACTGCAGAGTGCATGTGTGGAAACAGATTTAAGGTACTGCAGAGCAAAACAGATTTGCTGTAGTTTATTTCTGCTTTGCTAGTGACGAACAGAGTTCTTTAAGGTATTTATTTACAACTCATGAGCAAAACAGATTTGCTTTAGTTTATTTCATTTCTGTGATACTACAGAATGTGTGTATATTTATTTCTTGGAGTTCTCTGTCTGGTGCTTTAGTTTATTAATGCAGCCAAGTTGGAAGTGCTGCTTCAGCTCTTTACTCAAACGAGCATGCTTTGTAGAAGTGTCTGGCTTCTTTCAGCCGGTTCGTCGTCTCTTAATTCAAACACGCTTTGTGCTCTGGCTCTGACGTTTTCGAAGGAAGGAATGGGATTTCTTCGCAGACGGGAAAGGATTATTTCTGGCAGAAGTGTGTGTGTGTATGGTAATTGTATAAATGAGAGACAGTGGTTTGAAAACATCTCCAAGTCCTAAACCTTAGTGTAATTACCCATCCCCATATGCACCAATGGTACTGGAACCTGAGACTTAGTCCTGGTATTCAAACAACAGTATCTTTCCACAGTCATATCCTTTAAAAGAAATGTGTAGATTAGGTTGGGCTACAGGTAGAAATTTGCCAGAAGTGGATAAGCATTTTTGTTTACCTTAAGAAGAGAAGGTCTGTAAGCCATGGAGTCTAGAATATTGCAACACTCCTCTGAACGGTGCTGATTACGGTTACACCTTAGAAGGGTAATAAGACTGAAAACTAGAGCATGCTTTCATTTTTGCAAACTAATTACAAAGCTATTTCTAAAATTGTGAGTCAAAGACTAGTGCAATTTGGTCACAACACCCAAACCCTTTAAGAATCCATGCAGCCAAGGCTAGGTCAGTGTAGACAAGGAAGTAATTGGAGCACTGGTGTTTGCTTTTGACATACTACAGAACATGTGTAAGTGCTAAAGGCACTGCTAACTTTGTTTCATGCTCGTAGGCAGAGCAACAGTGCCTATGATGGTCGTGATTTTTGACTGAACACCGCATAGGCACTTTATAAAGTTCTGGCATTTTTAGGTCCTAATTACAATCACTTCCTTGCAGTGACTACTAGGACAGAACAGCACAATGCATGAGGTTGGAAAGAACTTGTGCACTGTGATGTATAAGGAAGCTGGTATAGTCAAAGACCGGTAGCTTCATGACACTGGGCTTTTATATGTTTGAGGGTGCAGGAAGCATATTTAAAACTGCAATAAATGTATGTTGTCATAAATGTGGTAAAACTTGTCACTTATCACACGTGTGTGTGAAAATGCCCCCAATGTAATACACCTGGCCTGGTGGCTATAGGTACTCTGGCTCAAACCCTGTACCTTCAATACAGGGTAAAAAGGGCCTAAAGTCCCTAGCCACCACCACTTGTGAACTTTGCCCAGGTTTTTTTGTGCTAAGAGGTTGAGAGCTATGCTGACAAATTAATTCACTAAATTATAGCCATTAGGTTTCAGTCTTCCTATTTTTCAAGAAGCTGCTGATTTGGCATAGTGGTATGTTGCTCTGACTGTAGTGCATAGCGTCCTGGATTCAAGACTTGCCAGTGAAATGCATGGTGGAAACACAACATTTTATTCTAGCAACTTCACAAAATTATACAAGCAATGTTTAAAATGTGTCCCTGGTTTTTCACCTTTTGTCCCCCACTCCAAAAATGAAATTGAAAATAAGTGCGAGAAGCTGTGCAAGATGCCTATGGCTTACACTACTGTCATTCTATTTACAGTATGGGTGTGGAAGTAGACTTTTATGATGGAAATGTTCTGAATTGGGCAGTTTTGTCGTAACTGGTTCATGCATTTTGTTTCATTGCCTACAGTACAGCCTACTGGAAAAATGTTTAAACAATAAATTTAAAATGTGCTCTAACAAGTGTGTTGTATTATACAAGTTCACAAGGTCAAGGAATATAATTTAATAAAGTCAGGAAGGTGTATCAAAGAAAAGAACACATGTATGTTTCTTGTTTTGTGTGCAAGGGGCCATTGATTTGAAAACAGCCCAAAGGTAATCTTTATCCACCACTGGCCAGATGCATTTTCTTTGGATGTGGTGTGGGTTTCAATGCTGTTTCAATGAATGAGTTTCAAGGGCAGAGAAGTTTTAATGCCAAGTCTGTTTTCATTGTGAGACGGTATTGCTTTACTAGATGTCTATTACTGTTTGTGCATTGTTGTATTGTAAAGTGTAAAAATAACATCCAAATCATTGTAGAAGTAAAGCAGTATGCACACATCAGTGTTTATAGTAAATGAGGCGAAATAGCCAGGTAATGGGACATTGGAATGGCTGCAGGGGGACTCTGGTGCCATATTTTGGTGTCTGTTCTTCAGTTTGCATTTGAAAGTTGGTGTCCCGCAATTCCATTAGAGTGGGTGGAGTTACATAATTATGTATGCAAATTAGATGTTAATCAGCGTACAGATTTGTACCTATTTTTCATGGGCCTTGTCCAGATGTTTGATGTTTCCAGGTTGAGAGGTATGATGCTGCTATAAATATTACTTACAACTTCATAATCTTCATATACTCTGACTAGATTAGGCCATGGCATGACCTTGTTAACATGAATAGAATATCCTTCCCCCTCCTTTGTAATGTCTTAAAAGTTAGAAAATGTCAAAGCCTTTCAAAGACTTTACGTGGATGGGTCTTCAAACCAAAACTTAGTAACCTAACATGCTAAACTAGACATTGAAAACAAAAAAAATAAAGGTTTATCAATTTGTAATTTAAATGTGTACATTAGTAAGAACAATTTTAACTCTATTTATTGATGAATTAGTTAAATGTTTAACAGCTGGGACAGTTAAGTTCAAAAATATCTAATAGTAGTAGTACACTTTTAAAAGCTACTTGCCCTCTTTAAATGATAGATAAATATTACTTTGGTAAAGAATGAAACATGTCATTAAGGCCTCCACTATGTAGTACATCTTGCCTCAGACAGTATGACCCTTACCAGCTACTACATGTCCTGATTTCATAAGTAAGGGAAGGTTTTCTGTAAACAGATGACAGATTGGCAAAAAAAAAAAAAAAAAAAAAAAGTTTCCAAGAAATAATTTTCAGGTATATCACCACAATGTCTTCATCAAGAACAAACCTTTTAAGGGAAGACACAACTGGAAAAATGACCCCCAACACCTAAAAAAACAAACACACACACAGGCAAACACATACTTCTTTAAAGTAAATAGTGACCAGCAGTTTGTCATTTAATATATTTTACTAAAATCACACTAGCAGCTGGAAATGGCTGAAGTATGAAACCTAAAAGAATAACGCTTTTATTTATAACGAAGAAGAGCGTTTTCGCCGTAGTATCACCACAGCTTCTTCAGAATGAAACCATTTTTAATAAAAAACGCCAATTAAATACACACAGCGTGCATGACGTGGTTAAATAGAACCATACATTTAAAGAACCACTATATCAAAACCACGCACCATGCACTCAAAAGCTAAAATCATGAAACTGTTTTCACAGTTGAGCCATTTAAAAATGCCCTATATTTAAAAACATATAAGTGACTGTTCATTTTATATCAAATTGTATTGTAAACATGTCACTAGAATGGGCAAGAAAATAAACACAAACAATTATGATAACCAAAACAACCCAAAAACTCCTCATTAAAAATCTAAAGACTGTCTGCTACAAAGTACAATAACTGGCAGTCTAAAGGGTGGTATCCTAAATAAGTAGGAATTATAATGTGTTGACTGATACAACAATTTTCAAAAGTCCTAAACAAAGTAAATAAAATGAAAAATAAGTAAATATACTAATATTTGTAAATATAAGTATAAATACTTATGACATAAAATAACAAAAATATGCAAATAATATACAAATAATCAATTAGTTTGTAACCTAAGAAGGTGATAAACAGAATGATAAATTAACAAATGTTATAACAATGGACCCTTACTACATTTTTGTAGAGGACCTACTAATATTCTCTTAGAGATCCGCGAATTGGAATGGCAACTTCGTTTGAATTCCTTTTGTTTTCCAGGACTAAATGAAAGCTGTAACATTTCTTGTATACTAAAAATGAGGAACTATTTGAGACAAAAGTGTAGTAAGGGTCCATTGTTATAACATTTGTTAATTTATCATTCTGTTTATCACCTTCTTAGGTTACTAATTGATTATTTGTATATTATTTGCATATTTTTGTTATTTTATGTCATAAGTATTTATACTTATATTTACAAATATTAGTATATTTACTTATTTTTAATTGTATTTACTTTGTTTAGGACTTTTGAAAATTGTTGTATCAGTCAACACATTATAATTCCTACTTATTTAGGATACCACCCTTTAGACTGCCAGTTATTGTACTTTGTAGCAGACAGTCTTTAGATTTTTAATGAGGAGTTTTTGGGTTGTTTTGGTTATCATAATTGGTTGTGTTTATTTTCTTGCCCATTCTAATGACATGTTTACAATACAATTTGATATAAAATGAACAGTCACTTATATGTTTTTAAATATAGGGCATTTTTAAATGGCTCAACTGTGAAAACAATTTCATGATTTTAGCTTTTGAGTGCATGGTGCGTGGTTTTGATATAGTGGTTCTTTAAATGTATGGTTCTGTTTAACCACATCATGCACGCTGTGTGTATTTAATTGGCGTTTTTTATAAAAAATGGTTTCATTCTGAAGAAGCTGTGGTGATACTACGGCGAAAACGCTCTTCTTCGTTATAAATAAAAGCGTTATTCTTTCAGTACGTCTTTTGGATTTACTGTTTTGCCAACCACTCACAGGACCTGCGGCTGAGTGCCTAGTTTTTGGTAGACTGGGAGGTGGCGTTCTTTTTGTGTTTCAACAGTTTGTCTTCTTGTTGGGTTGAGTCGCAAGTATGAAACCTGATTACACAGTAACCAAGGTCCACATAAAATATACAAGATAATCTAATACTAAGGCTGCAGAAGCTTGGGGTGGGCTGCCGTCACACTACCCATTAATGCACTACATAACATTGCTTTTACATGGTGACAGCAGATAATTCATCTACGTAATCTCCCCTATGCATACAATTGATAGTATACCTCTCCGCCATCCCTATCCAAGATTCTTTATGAAGCCTCTCCTATGCATGCAATTAATATTACACCTCTCCTCCATCCCTCCTATCCCATATCCTTTTGTATGCCACTGTGCATTCCTTTGTATTGTATCGAAGGCTTTTGCGAGGTCCAGGTAGGCTGTGTGGACCACCTTCCCCTCGTCAATGGCCTTGGTGACTGTTTCAAAGAAATCAACCAGGTTTAAGAGGCAGGATCTGCCCTTAACAAAGCCGAACTGGGTAGGATCCAGTGTCTGTAGGTCCCCAATACCTTTATTTATAAGGTCCATGATGATCCTTTCCATAGCTTTGCAGACCAAGCTAGTCAGGCTTATGGGGTAATAGTTTCCAGGATCTGTTGAGGCACCAACTTTGTGGAGAGGGACCACCGTTGCTGTACGCCACTCTTTGGGTACATATCCTGTAGTAAGGCTGAGATTGAACAGTAGTTTTATGTTTGGGTTTAGCTCTTCTTGGAGTTCATGTAGGATGCAGCCCGGGACACCGTCTGGTCCCATTGATGCTGTGTTTTTTGCTTTGGAGAGGGCGGCTCTTACCTGAGCATCTGAGATGTCAGGGGGGCAGCACTCTGCTGGGATAGATATTTGCCCTTTTGGTGGGGAGGGGAGGGAGAAGTTTGCGCTGAATCTATCAGCTAGTATGTTGGCAATGTCTGTGGGTTCTGTGTATTTTTTGTCATTTTGGACTAATTCTGAGCATATCTGGGAATTCCCACCCAGGTTCCTAACATAACTAAAGAAAGCCGCCTTGTAATTATCCTTAGTGTCCTGTGCAATTTTTCTCTCAAAGCTGGCCTTAGACGATTTTTATGAGTGCCCGTAGTTTTTTGCTAATACTGATCAGAGATGCCTTCCCTTTTTGGGATTTTGCTCTATCATGTAGTAGCTTCCTCCTCCTATTGTATAGTTTGTTTATGGCTGGGGTCCACCAGACAGGACGTCTGCCTTTGGAGGATTGGGTCTTGGTTTTATTTGGGATTGCATGATCAATGCATTCCTGAAGGTGTTCATAGAATGCGTTTATAAAGGATTCTGTGGTCTGGGCCATATTTTCCACAGGCCCGTGGGCTTTGAAGGATCCCTCCTCGGTTTTGAGGAGTGTGAAATTTGCTTTAGAGAAGCTTTTCACTGTGGTTTTCTGGGCAGGGGGTGGGGCCGGGATGTGAATATCCAGTGAGATTAGTTTATGGTCTGATCTTACCAGTGAGGGATACACTTCTGGTCTGGAGCATAGAGTCCCCATGTCGGTGATGATCTGGTCCAGTATGTTTTCCCCTCTTGTGGGAGCGGTAACAAGTTGTTCCACAGCATTTGAGTTTATAAATTCTAGGAACCTTTGGGCTAGGGTGTTGGAGCTAGAGTAATGCTCCCAGTCTATGTTTGGGTAGTTGAAGTCGCCCAATATAATGGTGTTTGGAGAGATCTTCATATTTTCCAGTGTTCTCAGGAAGGCCGAGTGGAGTTCCTGGGTTTGAGAGGGTGGTCTGTAGCAGGCTATAAACTGGAAGGCAGTTTTACCCACTGTTAGTTGCACATGGATAGTCTCTGATGCTTCGTGCTGTGCCACCAACATGGAGATGTGGGTATCTTTGAGGAATATTGATACTCCCCCTCCTTTTATGGTTCGGTCCAAGTTTTGGGGCCGAAAAGCATGGTATGAGGTATAACCTGGTAGTGCTGGGGTGCTCTCGGGAGCCTTGAACCAGGTTTCTGTTAATGCACAGATATCGATGTTCTCCATGCTAAGGAGAGTTTCGAGTGCATGCATCTTGAGGTTTAGACTTCGGGCGTTGAGTAGCATTACTCTTAGTTTCTTATCCCTTGTGATACCTATGGAGGTGGGTTTGTCTTTTGAGCCTTGCCTAAAAAAGGCACTATGGGGGTAGCAAGAGCCTTTACCAATATCCGAAAGCCCAGGGGTGATAGGTGCAAGCCGTCCCTAGCGAAGCATCATGGCTTGTCGAGCATGTCATCCCAGGCTGACAGGCATTGGATCCCCTTTGAATGACACCAATACTTAAGCCAATTGTTGAAATGGTTCATCTTGTCTTCATATTGTGGCATCATTCTTGGTGAAGGTGAGATGCTACTCAAGGTCAGGGTCATACCGGTCTGGGCTACATGCTCAGAGAGCTCCTCTATGGCTCTTTTAATGTAGTCCAGGGAGGTACTTCTCAGGTCATTCACACCAGCATGTACAATGGAGTCATATTTGTACTTGCCTTGGAGTGACCTGAGTGCTTGTGTTATGTGGCAGATCCTAGCACCCGACAGGCAGCTCACCGTGACCTTCGCCTTGTTCAGCGGGACATCAGTGTGCCTGACGACAGAGTCACCTATTACAAGTGTATCAGGTGTGTTGTTTAGCCTTAAGGGCTGTGACTGTTTGGCACACTGGCTTTGTGAGCTATGTCTTGCACGTGTTTTGTTTTGGGGTAGCAGTTGCTTGGGTGTCTGCTTTGGAGGTCTCTGCTGCTTAGGGAGATTTTTATTTAGAGCCTCCGAGTATGTTTTTGTGTGTTTATGTATTTGGTTTGCTGTCATGGTAGGTCTATGTGAGACTGGAATTGTAGTGAGTGTGGTTTCCTTTTCCTCTTGACTGGTTACGCCAGCACTGAGTTGAGAGAGCTTAGCCTCCAGTTTGGCTATATGGTTGCATCTCTCACATGTGTTAGAATTTGTTGGGAGGAGGAGAGGGTTGTCTGTGTACATGAGGCAGTTGTAACATTACCTAAAGATTCCCAGATTCACCAGCTGGACTGGAGAGGAGATTGACAACTGACCTTTGGACATGCTAGAATAGTATTGGGAATTCCTTTATAATTGAAAAAAAGGGCCAATGGGGAACAAGGTACTCAAGGGGAGTTTGTGAGGGTGTAGTGCTTTTAATTTTTTAGCGCTGACCTATATAATTGCTTTAGTGAGCAAGTGCCAGGTAACTTAAATGCAATGTGCTACAGGTAACTTAAATGCAACAATGACAAACAGTAACTTTCATTCAAGTGAAACAAGGAAATAAGTACAGTAAGCAATGCAGATATCACTAGGGATCCACAGAAGCACTGAAAAGCAGCGTATTAGGTGGAATTGGTGTTTCAGGGAAATAAGCAAACAAACAGCAAGCATACAAACAAAGCTAGATTCAGCAGGCCTGGATCTAGTCTATGCTACAGCAAACAAGGTGTACCAATTTCAGTAAGAAACAGTTCAAATATGCAGGCACTATAAGCCTTTAACCAGAAATTCCCAGCTCAGAAGGGCAGAGTCCAGCCTCTCCTCCCACAAGAGTGCAGACCACGAACCTTCTTAATGTAAAATAACTGGCCTGAAGCCCAAGTGCTTAAACCAGAACTAATACACTTTTAGAATAACAGACAGTGAGACCTCAATCAGCAGTTCCCAACTTAGAAGGATGTAAGCTACCTGGTCCTGCCACCACAGTGCAGGCTACAAACCTTCCTAATGTAAAACAACTGGTCTGAAGCCCAAGTGCCTAATCCAAAAGACTTAGAATGATAGCTACACTTTAATCAAGTTACTACCAAGCAGTAATAAATACAATTGAATACTTTAAAGAATGCCTGGATTAGTGCTCAACTTTATACAAACAAAGCTAGATTCAGCAGGCCTGGATCTAGTCTATGCTACAGCAAACAAGGTGTACCAATTTCAGGAAGAAGCAGTTCAAATATGCAGGCACTATAAGCCTTTAACCAGAAATTCCCAGCTCAGAAGGGCAGAGTCCAGCCTCTCCTCCCACAAGAGTGCAGACCACGAACCCTCTTAATGTAAAATAACTGGCCTGAAGCCCAAGTGCTTAAACCAGAATTAATACCCTTTTAGAATAACAGACACTGAGCCATCAATCAGCAGTTCCCAACTTAGAAGGATGTAAGCTACCTGTCCTGCCACCACAGTGCAGGCCACAAACCTTCCTAATGTAAAACAACTGGTCTGAAGCCCAAGTGCTTAAACTAAAAGGCTTAGAATGAGTTACACCAAGCAGTAATAAATACAACTGAGTACTTTTAAGATGACACAAAAGCAAAATAAAGTAGAAAGAAACACAAATACAGTAAAAGCAGATACATTTTTTTTTTTTTTTTTTTTTTTTTTTTTTGGAGTGAGCAAATGAGATGGGCCCAGAAGGAGTATTGAAGTGCAAATTTACAAAAGGGGTGGGCAGTTTCAAAAACAGTCAACTTCCAGCTAGATATTGCTCAATGCAACACAAACAAATTACTTTAAATCGTGAATTATTTGATAAAAGTGCAGGTAAAAATCTACTTAACTCCACTCATGTAGGTCTCAGTTGGCCAAAGCTCACAGTTTAAACAGAAAACAATTCACTGTACCACTTGTATAAGACAGAAACCGAATAACAATGAGGTAAACTGCCCCCACTTATCACTGGCTATGCAGGCTTTTTAACAAGCCTTTACTAAAAATACCACTTGTACAAGACCTACTGAAAAAATAGTCAACTTCCAGCTAGATATTGCTCAATGCAACACAAACAAATTACTTTAAATTGTGTATTATTTGATAAACGTGCAGGTAAAAATCTACTTAACTCCACTCGTAGGTCTCAGTTGGCCAAAGCTAGTTGTGGACATCCAAGTGACAGCTTTACAGAAACTGTAGTCAGACTTTTTTTTTTTTTTTTTTTAAAATGTCACATTAGTAGCAGCTGCAGTGACAGAGTATGCCTTGATGTTCTCAGTTTGTGTCTGGCCATACTTGTTGCTGCAGAAGGTGATGCAGTTAGTCAACCATTTCAGTTTGCTTAAACAAGGATCAGTTGTTTGCCTGGCATAAAGAATACATGTAACTGGTTAGTTTACATGAACTCCTTAGTTCTCTCAGTACAATAACTGAACCACGTAGTAGTGATCCTCTTTGCCTTCTTCTTAGATATTGGATAGAAAAACAGTAGCTTGATGGACTGATTCAGAGACAGTTTAGATACCATCATGGGCATGAAGGAAGCATTTGTCTTCAAGTACACCCAACTCTCTGTGGGAGATAATATAAGGTTATCTGCCCATAAGGACCTGGAGTTCAGAGTTCGTTCTGGTGAGGTAACAGCTAAGAGGAAGATTGTCTTCCAGGATAAATACTTCAGTTCTGCCCTTCTGGTTAAGTCCAAAGGACAACTGAGTTAGTTCTGTACAACAAAGTTCAGATCACAGACCAAGAAAATGGAGCACCTAGGGAGACCAAGATAAATTCAAGAATTGTTTAACTGATGTGAAAGCAAAAACTGTAGGTATAAATCCCTACATCACAAGATAGGTTGCCAACTGGCTCACTGACAGAATCCACACTGTAAAAGTTGCAGACTCCAAATCTGACTTCAAATCAGTGACAAGTGGAGTACCACAGGGTTCAGTCCTGGGACCTCCCCTGTTTGGTATCTACTTATCTGAAGTACAGGCTAACACAGAAGGCCTCTGGCTAATGAAGTTCACAGATGACTGCAAACTAGGAGCCACAGTCGAGTCCCCAAATTATATGGGCATCCTACAGAAAGGCCTCACTGAGACAGATGCCTGGTATCAGAGGCATGGCCTCAAGCTCAGTGCCAAAAAGTGCATTGTCATCCCCTTTGGTAAAAACTCTGTACCCGTGAACTACCACATAAACGACAGTCTACTTAACGCTGAATGTGTGATAAGAGACCTTGGGACCCAGGTGGAAAGTAGTCTCTCCTTTGATAATTACATCGCCAGAGTAGTCAGGAAATCCTTCTATGTGGCACACCTCATCACAAAATGGTTCTCATCCAGGAAAAAAAGAGGTCATTATTCCCCTCTACTCGGCACTCATTAGACCCATTATAGAGTACAATGCCCCTTTTGGAATGTATCTCAAGACATCTGCAGCAGCTGGAAAGTCCACAGAAGTACCTCACAAAGAGGATTACTGGCCTCAAATGGTCGCCCTACACTGACCGTCTCAAAAAATTCCAGCTTTACTCTGTAACATATTGCCTACTCCGAGGAGATCTCTGCCTAACATATAAAGCTATGTTAAACCCAGAGCTGTTGGACATTCTACACCTTAAGAAATCCCAATCCCTCTGAGCTACACGCTCTAGGGACCTAAACCTTGTTACCACAATAAACAGGACATCCTGGAGGGATAGATTCCTGTCCCAGAGACTTCCTATACTCTGCAACAAGCTAACCATCTATGTCAAGCAAAGTTCCTCATTAGCATTCTTCAAGAAAAATCTTGATGAGTGGATGGGAAATAGGAAATACACCCCGGGGATCACTTCTGTGGCTCTGCTTGACAGGGGCACAAGAAATTAACTTTCTTGGGTGGCGTAAGCCAGGGAACCTTCTTGGCTAGGCTTACCTACCTATGAATCCAGTATTATGCAGACAAAAATGACGGAAAAACAAAGTTTTATACAGGAGTAAGACGGACCTTGTTTAATAGTAGGATTTGAGGTATGGGACAGGGGTTTCAAGCTTCAGTGAAGACAGGCTCCAAACATTTAATTAAATCTTGTTAGAATCATGTATCCCACAATTAAAGACCTATGAAAAAAAGTTAATAAAAATTCTGTTTTGTGTTTGAACTCATTCAGAAAAGCAGACTTCCAGATAACAAGCCTGAACCTTAATCCACATAACATATATACGATGCTGAAAAAAATTTGTGTGGCACAATTTTGAGTTATTAGGCTAGTAGTATTACTCCTGGTGTTTAGTTGATGACTAATGAATGTTAATTCCATTAAAGAATAGAGTGAACTATTGTTCAAATACCCCAATGCCTCTGATAAGGAAGCAGCAAGCCGAATGCAGGTTTAAGTTCCTGTAATCTGTCAGGGTAGGTTGGGTTTCTGATTGCATTACTATTATTATTATTTATTTATTTATTTTTATTGAATGATCTCTGAATTTGAGTTTAAGTATGGCTTGGTTTTCATAGCAGAATAACTGCACTGTACTCTATGTAAGATTTTATTAAAGACTTATAAAGTGCCAACACGTTTGCCTTCTCTGAAGTAATAGTTCTTTAAACAGCTCACTGAAAGTAACATTTTTTAATTATCTCACAAGTACTCGTTTTAAAGAAGAGCTTGTTGATATGAAGTACTCAACAGTTCCCACAATGTTAATGCAGAAAGGATACAGTTTACATTTTGTTCCAAAATGCATCACGCCCCACTTTTTAATATTGAAAGAAAACTGTTTTTTTTTCTTCTCACACTACTAAGCCACCCAAGTATGTTCTTAAATTTAATCTGAACATTAACATTAAATGTTGTCAAACCAGCTTCACACCATCTGCAAATTTACTGTACCATGTCTAACTGTACCTTTAAAAAGTAATAAAATATAATAAACAAAAGTGAGCCCTGTAATGACCATTTAGGGAGCCATGTCTGTACATGCCTGGATGTGGAAACCTGTTTTTTTAATTCAGACTACCATACTTCTGTCTAGCAACCAGAATAAATCAACTGTATTATATAAGCATTTTATGTTTTAATAGCCTTATATGATCTCAGTGTGTGGAGCCAAATCAAAAGCTTTAGTTAAGTAAAAAAAAATACTACATCAAGAGTTAATCCCATGTCAACAACATATACAATGGCAGAATAAAACTCTAGCAAATTTAAAAAAAATCAGGAATGGCTCTGAATAAATTCCATACTGGACATTATCCAGCCCCCTGCTTGTCAACCAAGTAGGCCTACTAGACATATGGTCCTTTTTCAGCGACAGCCTGGATGCACTGTCTAGTTGTTGTTGTCGTCTTTCGGCTTTTCCCGGTTAGGGGTCGCTACAGCGGAATTCCGGTCTGCTAATGATTGGCAGTAGATTTTGATGAATGCTGAGGTGCCAGCTAGACATTCAACCTTCAATGAAGGCACACCCATTTACGCATGTCTTTTGAACGTTCACCCAACCGTGGGGAGGACATGCAGACTCCACACAGAAGGCACTCCCCACACTCCAGCTGAGAATCGAACGGGAGAACCTCTTGCTGTGAAGCAAGAATGCTACCGCTGCACCACAGCAGAAGTACAAGTTCTTCATAATGAGTCGCACAGTATGCACAAAGTAGAGGAAGTAATCGACCCCTCTATTCTTGACTGCCAAATGCATCTCATTAACAGCTCAGAGCCTTAATCCTCTGTGCTAACTGCCAGACAGCTTTTATAAGAGTTCTAAAGTACTTCAAAGGAATCATTTCAAAGATTGTCCCACAGAACAGATTATGCTTATTGGTTTAGTGTTACCAGACATGCAAGAATCACCATCCCTCTGAAGAGAAATGACAATGACTCCTCACCATAAATCACAAAAATGTAATAATAAATAAATGGGTGAATATGGGCACAAGCTTTAAAGTAACCCTATTACTGAAGTAACCAGTTATGTTAGTATGGTCAGCCACAACTCTTTGGTGGTCCTGCACTGTACAATATTACAGCAAGCTGCACAAGGCAAAAGCCAGTTTCTGGCATGATGTTGTGTCTACCATTGATGGGGTGTAGCCTGATAATACCATACAAATACAATCTGCCTACTTATTCCAGGCAGTTTGTTTTTCACTTCTTTTTAAAATAAAATTAAATTTCTAACAGAATTTAAATTATATGCATAGCAGTACTTGTCATCACTGATGCTACTCGATAGCCTTTCTTCACATTAAGCCTTCTTCTTGAGAATTAGCCGTTACAATGATTTTTGTGTTGAGCTTATACCTCAGCTGGTTCTCTGAAATGAGATAAAACTGAAATATTTTCCTTTTTTTTATTTTAATTAATTTATGAATTCTCACACACCATCATGCTGGACAGGTTTTGGCACATTGCTTAAACAGGGTAGTAGGAACAAAGGAATTAGTATAACTATCAAACTTTGAATAAAACAGATGTTATTACATTTCAGGGATGAGTGACTGCATAATACTACACCCATACAAGGCACCCAACTCTGCTATTATTTGATTAAAATCGTCTCTATAATATTTAAATGCTCTAGAATATTTATCTAGGGTCTATTCTCTTTTCTTCATGACAGTGTGAAAACCTAGTCTATGCAGATACAACTTTTTGGTGGCTGCTCCTCTTGCTTCTTTTTGAATATACAGAGCCTATGGTTGTTTGCTACCAGAACAATATTCTACACTTTGTGAGCTTAGAGACAGAGACATGGGAGAAACAACTTTCTATCCTGTTGAATAAGAGACTTGCATCAAGAAGCAAACAGTGCTAGCTTCTCTGCTGCCATATGGAATGAAGGACAAAGCAGACTTATCTTGATCAGACTGCAGCTACAACTATGACTTAATATTCTCTCTCTTCCTGCTTTAAGGAGCACTTATGGTTTGACTGATGTCAGAAAGAAGATGCACTGAATTCTATAGTTCTGTTTGATTGAGAATGTTTTTGCGGCTAGTGCCTTGAACAAAAGCTACAGTTCTGAAGATTCACTTTGGATGCAAGCATTAATATATGAATTCTCACACACCTCAAGGTTAATCTTATGGTAGGCCCATTTCTTTATCATATAAAAAAAAGTTGCTCTGTTAAATGTTCGTTTATGTATGGCCACAGATCTCTTTCCCCGAGTGTCTTCTAGAATTGTTATAGGCAGGTCAATTACCTGAAAGTGAATCTGGTTACCAGACTGCAAATCGTCTGTCTACATTAGTGTAAGATTGGTCCCACCATTTGTTGATCTGTCACATTAACTTAATGTTGTCTGACACATGATGAAGAGACCCTGATTTTGTTATAAAACAGAGATCATGAGACAATGGAAGGCAATCATCTCCTTCAGGCTGACATACATTTTCCTCTGCTCCCTGAACCAGTGGTCTTGAACATGAAAACTCTGAGAGTGGGCTCCTTAACTTTCAGTCCAGTACATCAGTGCTCAGCTTCTAGTCTGGCACTGTTAGGCCAAACAAGAACTAGAGTGCTTTTGGAAATCCGGTTTTGCCACCACTGGGGCACTCTGATTAATTTTAAAGAACAATGGTAGGACCTAGGTAACAGGTTGCTCATGTTGGTTCCACAAGCTCCAAAAACTTCCAAATGTCTTTTTTTATGTGTAGTCTGACATTTGGAGCTATAAGCACAACAGGACATCTATCACAATGCCTTGAGGAATATTGCTGCATTGAGATGGCATCAATCTGTGGCCTGTGGCGCACAGACCATGTAGATTTTCTGTTTTGCAGCGCAGGGCTTAAGCTGGATTAGTGTGCATTCACCATTATTTATAGAATCAAAAAATATTTTCCACTCATGTTTACAGCTTTCTGAAGTTCCTGTACATCTAACAATCATCCAGTTAAGGGTAAGGATGACCATCTTTCAGTCCTATATGCTAAAACACTTGATCCAATGAAGACTCTGGGTGCATCATAAAGCACCAAGGGCAAAACTAAAATGATATCACAAGATTCTGACCATGAAGCTGAAGAAATGGCTGTGGATAGGTAGGTCGGCATTCTTAATGTCTAAGATGATGAGGAAGACATCCTTCATCAATAAGGGAAGAACGGCTCATAGGATTAACATCTGAAGCACTTTTACTGCCATATATCTGTTCAAACTTGAGAAGACCAAATCTTCATTTTTTGGTGCGAGACATTATCTTTAGTAGGATGCATTGCATCTATCCAGGAGGGACAACTCTGAATTGCTTTAGAGTTTTGCAGTTTATCAACTGTTTTGTGATGGATGTGCATGATATACACTGTCTTTTTATGGGCATTTTTTATCTCCACGTGTCTGCCAACCATCTATCTCCCCCTTCAGTTAAGCCCATTCATTTACTTATGTACCTATTACAATGAAAGTTTATCACAGGACATGCCAACATTCAGGCAGCCATCAAGGGAATTTTTTTCTTTAAAGCATAACCCCCCCACCCCCACCCCCACCCCTTGACAAGTAAGTGTCTGCTAGTCATTCTTGTGTGAAGGTTATTGTGAGGACATGGCCTGACAAATCTAAACATGTTCTCAGCCTCTATATCCCATGCTGTTCACTACCTTCAAAACAAGGTGATGACACTGCAGAAGACCAGACCATCTCTTTTCTCCAGGATGGGTAAACCAGTGTGAACTCTTAACCCCCCCCTTCACCAGCTCCTTCACCTCCACTGCCTGCATCGCTAGTAAATCCTGGGACACATGCTTTTCAGTCAGAGCTTTAATCCTATCTACGAAGGAGGTAGCCTAATGAAACTGTCTGTTTGATGCAGAAAAAATGCCTTTGAAAAAGGAAAAACTAATCTGTCAGTTTCTAGGTGTTAGGAAATGGCCCATCTATAGCTTGGCCTTTTCCAAGGAAAGAAACTGAGCTTATTCAGTGCAAGCAGCAGTAGGCAATTCCAGGAGAAGCAGTAATCCAGGAAGAAAAATAAATATTCAGTCTAGGTGACCATGGGATGGAGACCCAGAAACAGATACCCCTTGATACGATGACTGTAAGGCAGAACATCTTCTAATCTTATTACTTTAACTTCACATTTCCTGAGGGAAGACTTTAAGCGGTGATTTCAAGTGACTTTTGACAGATAAATAAGAGAGGTAGTAGCTGAAAAAGTTACAACATAGATTTTGCTCAGTTCTTTTTTCAAAGGCATTTTATCTGCACCAAACAACCAGTTTCATTAGGGTGGGTGTGTGTGTTTGTGTGTGCGCGCACATACACACACACACACACACACACACACACACACACACACACACACACACACACACACAGAGACTTGGTAAAAGGTTAAGGTGCTTACCTCACCAATAAGAAGTACAGGGTTTGATTCTCATCAAGGGGAAATTGGCAAGGCCTAAAATGGCCCAAAAGAGCAGCTAGCCTAGTACTTACCTGTAACCCTATGAACAGTGGTATTCTGCAGGACTCAATACCGTGGAGGGATTTCTGTTGCTTCGTATCTACTGTTTGGATCTTCCGATCTTGAATACGGATCTCTGGTTAGCCAAGCCTGGGCAGGATGACTACAATCTGTGCCATCATACTCAAGTTCCCCTTTAATGCCCAGGCTCATCAGCATGAGTTTACACTTGTAAATGTATGGCATAGAAATTACAGGCTCAAATCAAATTAAAAAAAGTACAATGCTGTCACATTTGGTAGACAAACCCTCCCCCCAAGCTTAAAGCATAGAAAACACTCCACTTCAAATGAGAATGTAGTTGGAGACTTTAGAACATGGGTTGATAATTTCCTCTCCTTTGATCATCATGTTGCTACAGGGATCCAGAATTCCTTCTACATAACTTGGCTGATTGCAAAAGGAATACCGTCCAGATACAAATAAGTAATTGCCCCTTGTATTCTGTGTTGATTAGTACAATCAAAGAATACAATGCACCCTTTGGGATGTACACCTCAGTAAACATATCAAACAACTGGAACCTCAGAGGCTCTTAGCAAAAAAAAATCACTTTCTTAAAAACCCTAAACTAACAGAAAAGATTGGATTCACTGTCCTTTACAAACATGTCCTACAGACTCCTGAGGTGTGTGATCTGTGCCTTGCCTTCCATGCCATTAGGGATCCAGTAGTCCAGGATTTCTTGAAGCTCTGTAAATCAAACAATCCCACTTAACTCATTCCCCCAGTACAGCTCTATTGAGTTTATATTCCAACTTCCAATGGGTGTGGCTTGAGCCTTCTGAAAATGAAGCAACCACCTCATAGTTCAAACAAATGTTCAAATCGCTACAACCGCGTTACAGAAAACTGTAAATGTCAATCTATTCAGAACAAAGTAATTTTTACAGTGGGTGCATTCCTTCAATTCTAGGTCTTTAACTGGATTTTATTATCCACAATAAATACCATAAATAATAATTTTTGTAAAGTTGAATAAACAGCTTACAACAGTTCAGTAACCACTCAATTAATGCACTCATACTACCAAGTAACATTTTCTTTATACAGCTGTGAGTTTTCATATCAGGCTAGCAGTTCTGTCTGTCACTTAATTGCTGAGATATTTAGAGAAATATAAAAAATGACTGCAACACAAATAAACAGTATAAAAGTAATATGCAGCTTCTCTTTAGCTGAACTCGACAGAGGTTACATATTAATACAGTTGTATTTGCCAAAATGTAAAATTTAAGATGAAATATTCAAATAGTTTGGCTGCAGAATGGTTATGGAATTAATAATGCAAATATGAACAAGCATTATTTGACACCTAGATGCATCACAGTAGGATGCAACTACAGAAATGCCTAGAGATGTCACTAAGCTGTAATGAGTTAAACAAATAAATAAAACAAGGCATTTATGCAACTCCTTCCCCACCTCTGCAATAAACTTCCACTGCAAATGCATTACATTCCTTCAAACAGGAACTAGAAAACTGAATTGGTATTCCCAAACTCACCCCAATCGGACTGCGTAGCCCTCCATGATAAAGGAGGTAATGTTAAGGGGTGGGTAAATGACAAGGAATAAATGCCCAATAGGCTCAGTTGCCTTCTACTCCCAATTATCCTTAACAAAAAATGTAATTCACTTTTGTGGTCTCCATAATAAATAAACAAATTTGCTGTACTGACAACTGAAAAAACAGGATGACTCCTGTCTGAGGCTATCCTCCCAGTACTGTACTATGTGCTTTGCAGTAAAAAGCTCTAATTCTAAAGATGACCAAGATGTACATCTTATACAAAGGCACAAGGATTCTTCTTTCTCTATCATTTGCCACTACAGTGAAGTGTACACTACGTCTGACACCTAGAAACTGCCAAATAAGTTGCATCTAAGTTGTCTTTTGGATTCTTAATAGAATACTGGCATTGCCCTGAACACTGGCCATGCACCACAGGTTGGGAAGTCTAGTTCCATGGATACAAAAACTGAAAGGATCTTTGAAGGAATCTACCAGCAAAATGGACAAGGACTTAAGCTGCTCAGTGCCTAATAATAGAATAAATTTCCTCTTACTGGGAAATGCCAACCTAACTCCACCCCACTTAAAAAGTTCTTACTTAATGTTAAGAGTATCTGCAAAAGTGACCTATATCAGCACTAAGTCTGAAGAAAGGGAATCCTTGACACACCATAAGAGAGGGTAATGAAAATGGTCAAACAGGATAAATCTTATGCTTCTCATTCAGTAACAATGAGTCCTATGGGAGCGGCCTTTCTTTTTCTTTATATCGTCCCAAATTTAGAATTAGAATGGCCTGAAGTAACACACTGCACTTCGCTAAAACACATGCATAGAAGCAAAGTACTTCTCTATAAATTTGTGCAATTGTTATAATTAAGAAGAACTAGCAATCTTTTGTACATTTAAGTAAATATCATCTGTTTTACGGACATTTGGGCCCAAGGTGCCAAATCATCCAGTTCCATTTTTAAACAAGCAATAGCATGCTAGTCTACAGACTTCCATGAACCTCCAAACTCAGTCATCAGATGGCCTCAAACAATGGCTAAGAATTTATCTTCAACTTGAAGGCCATGGATTAAGGAAGTCTAAACACCCATGTGAATAAAAACTTTAAATAGGTGCATGACCTTTTCTAAAAAATGAAATTTGGGATTTGTGTAGGATTTCAGCTGCTGTTCTGGTGCACAACTTCCTGAGCTGCCTGTTGCCCAGAGAGTCAAATTAAAGAAAGCATCCCTATTTAATACTGATTCATGTTACTCGAATTGTGTCCTGTTCATCTTATCTGTCGACATTCTCCTGAGATGAGGGTCAAAGCCTGACTCCTGGGCCATCTCCCAAACCTGTACTGCTAATCTGCACAGTAGGCAGGAATGGGTACTGCCTTGCTTGTTGATGTGCCACATAACTGTGTTGTCTGTAAGTTAATTTTGGGTTTGAAGGGCTTTGACAATTAGTATAACTGCAATCATCTCTTTGACATTAATTTTTTTCTGACCTGCTTGTTTCATGTGGGCCTAATACTCAGGCCTCCCACATGTGCTTCTCTCCTCTGGGCTATGCCAGAAGAGCCTGTACTGAAAGTTTAAGTCCCCTGGGCCAATTTGAAGGGTCCCTCCAAGTTACACGGTACTTGGGTTTACCAACCATTAGAGTGCTTTCTTTACGGAAGGATAAGGAGGATGGGGGAGATAGGATTCTCCAGAGACTGGGGGTCTTGATATTATCTGGTCCTGAAGTACTAATGTACCTCTCCTCATGTGCAATTTTAGAACCGTGCCAATTAGTATGCATTAAGTCATATACTTCAAACTCTCTGGAACTCCCTTGTTATGACAGTGTTCTGGTCTGAGACTGTTTGAAAGTACTGAAAAAATGAAAGGACTTAGTTCTGGGATAGAAAAGCCATGTGCTGATCTGCATCCAGTAACAATCCCTTGGAGAGCATTTTTCATGTTTGGGCTCAGATGGGACTTTGCCAGATTTTGAGAAAGGCCTAGGTTTTTGAAACATGGGAGGGTAAACTGTACAGCCCTCTTCATCCATGCACAACCCTTTTTTTTTCCCATTTTTGCACATGGAGTCAGGGTGGCACTTCAACCGTGCCAATCATCTACAGCCAAGTTTTACACCATATCTCTTCTTGAAAAGATGCTTGAGCTGGACAGTCATTTAAGTAGGGATATATACATATGCTGTTAGCCCTGCAGTAAGCAATTACTGGAGCACGGCACTTTATGAAAATCATGGATAAAGCAGGCAAGCCAAACGGCAATATGTGAAATGGAAGTGAACTCCCCAGCTTTGAAACATGGAAAATGCATGTTCTGTGCACCTCTGCAATGGGAATGTGGAGGTAGGTATCCTTTAGGTCCAGGATGACCAGAAGGGCCTAAGGGAAAATAACTGACAGAATACCTTGCAGTGTAAGCACTTTTAATTGTATCACTCTTAAGAATCTGGTTAATTTTGAAAGGCCTAAAGAAGTCTTTAAGTGCCTTCCCTTACTGGCACTAGATAATGTCTTAAGCAAAATCCTTTACTCCTGCCCCCTTTTTAGAACTTTCTTTATAGCACCTTGCGCTAGGAGGTCCTTTAACAGAGATGGGACAAAGTGAATTTGTTCCTTGGGAAGAAACAGAAATCTAAGGAATTTGAAGCAGCTTAGAAATTGGAACCTGCACTGCTGTTTCAGAATGCTGAAAACCCGTTCATCCTGGGTGGTTATTTCCCATTCCTTCACAAAGAGGCCCAAAACAAATTGTTGGAGGAGGGGAAATGGGGTTGCAATGTTGGGTGGGATTTATTTGCGAATGGAAAGGGGTAAAGCTTGACTGAGTCATAGGTAGTCCTTAACTCATT